>NW_026705120.1:412500-712500 GCF_029867415.1 Vicia villosa | reverse complement strand
GGAAAGCCAAATGCTTAAACGACACTTTAATTTTTGACAAATATAAGAAGATAGATGGCAATATGGTTAATATTGCAATTCATGTGAATCATATTATCATTATTCTATTTTAAAAAATGGAGATGGGAAATTTTATTAAATAAAGTGGTACTAACTACTACCTCCGTTCCTTTTTATAAGAGAAAATTCACTTTTTAGATTCATTGAATAATCAATGTATCTAGTCTATAAAGAGACCAAATACATTAGTTATTCAATGAACTTAAAAAATGTCTTGTCTCTTATAAAAAGGAACGGAGGTAGTATTAAATAAAGTGGTACTAACTGTCATTTTACAACCGTCTCCAAGAAAGTTTAAACTCAATACCTTAAAATTACAGTACGAAACTCTTTCTAAGCTAGCACCTCGATTGTATTTTATTAAATATTATTGCTGTTATACAGCATTTTGGCAGTTATTGCTCCTTCCTTATTTGGTTTCTTTTTATACTAGCATCTCCTTGGTCTCCAATATGAACCTCTGATGTTTGAGTGCCCAGAAGTATTTCATCAACTAAATAGCATAGTTATAGCAAGATCATAGCTTAGATCTTGTAGTTTTCTCATCAAATACAAGCATCACTTTCCCGATAACTTTCCTTTCTTTGATGGCTGAGAAGGCTAGGTTAGCCTGCAATCACAAAAATAATTACACCATCATATAGTATTAGCCCTCTGTTAAACATCCACGAAGTACAGAGATGTATAGTCGATTAGGCAAATCGTACAAATTTCGAGTTTGGATCCCTCAAGTATTTGAGAGTCCATTTCGGAGAGAGAGAAAAAGAAAATTTAAATTTTCAGTTCTCAAAAAGATAAATATAATGATGAATTCAACCACTATTATCAGCCAATTATACAGTGCATCAAACTTAAACTAATAACTGAATAAAATAACTTCATCCATAAAATATTTCACCAAACATCAAAAACTAATGAGAATAAACGGATATATAAAGTTAATCATATTTACAATTACCTATTGATGTCAAAACTAGTATATCATGTAGTTAGATAAATGCTGTCTTCAAGTTTAATATCGAAATTGCAAGAATATGCGTAACCTTTCTAATTTTCCCACTAATCACACTAACTTTAACCTGATCAAATAGAACGCAAAGAAAACTAACTTTGAACGATATACTATGAGATCCACCCATCTTAACTAAACTCAATACTGAACCTGAATAAGACCATTAAACATGCTGATTTAGATGTAGTAAATATGTGAAATCTCTAGAGCAATAATTTCCTTGAAAGAGTTATAGCAGTATTGACATCTCTTTCAACAAATAGGTCAAATCTTGAATATACAGTGAATATAGAAAAGAGAAAGAAATGGAAAAAATTTAGAACAGCTAAGACAAGGGAATTTCTGACCTCTGACAAGCTGTAAGAATGAGAAATATGAATGGAAATCAAGCCTTTTGCCAACCAAGACAGTAGCTCCTTGATAGAATCTTCAAGAACAGCTGGGCGGTGTATTTTATAACTACCCCAATAAAGCCCATGTACTGTCCAATTCTGCCAGTGATTTTAATCCAAAAAAAAAAAAAGAATAATAATCAACAATTAATACCAGCTATAGCAGAATTAATGTAAATATGCAATCCGGGCAATGAAAAAAAAAGGACTCAACACACGTTTACAGATCCAAAAATCTCACTAGTTTAGTTCTGCTTTTTGTAATATTTTAGCCACAAAAGTGTTGCAGCAATTTAATCACAAAGTGTTGCAGCCTAATCTCTCTAATCCTAAAGTTTCATTAAGCAGGTAAATGTCACAACTCACAACCTTCGAATAGAACCATCGGTCATTGTTTAGCGATGATTGATGAGATAGAAAAGGACAGTATTATCATGACATTTTGTTTGGGTTTGGGTTTTGTGCTGCTTTGGATGCATAGCATAAAGTAACAGGAGTACTATTTAAGAAGGAATTTTTCAGCATCATTATCAAACATGGAAATGTTAACTTGGAAAGAATGTATTCAACTCCTTGAAAGTGTAAAAAATGTTCTTTCCAGCACAAACGTTTTTCATTTAATTCCTTTTTCAGTTCCTTAGCATGTGACCTAAGGGAAAATATTAGCAAGACTCTATTTGTATTATATGTTTGGGTATTCTGTGGGTATGCTGACACCGATACATGTAATTGGGGGCATTCTTTTGGGAATTGGGATATCTAGTGGTTTATCAAACAATAAAAACTACAGCCTGTGATATCAATCCTTGAAAAGAAGAAAGAAGAGAACAAATCAATGTTGATGGGAGATGCACTCCTTCCATATCCCTTCCCAATTGATTCCGATTTGATTCTTATATAATGTAATTTAAGATTAAAAAATCAGGCATGAGGTTATTTAGTGATCAAGCAAGACAAGATAAGATAAAAAAAAGCAATCAGGCATCCGGTTATTTAGTGATCAAGCAAGACAAGATAATCGCATATTCTGAAACTCCATTCTTGATGTACCTTAACAAGAGCGATGTTAGCAGGGATGACAGGAACTTCTCCACTTGCAAACCCAATTATTAGAATGTGAGCTCCCCATTTCAGAACCTTCAAAGATTCTTTAGTAAGCTTGCCTCCAACTGGGTCATACAGGACATCAACCCCTTTAAGCTTTCTGATCTTGAGGAACTCTTTGACACTGTCAATGACATTTTCATTACCCAAGTCCACCACATGATCAACACCAAGTGATTTCAAGAGCTGCACCTTTTCAGCTCCCCTGACACCATATTATGCAAAATAAGAAACACTCAACTCCAATGGATACCAAGTTAGATATTAAAATACAGAAATGTAGAGCATGTTTGGATAAATGTTAAAAAAAATACTCCAAAAAAACATTAAAACTCTAGGGACTGAAATTATTCTAAAATAATTTTATAGGGACTGAAATAATGTTTGGATAAATGAAATAATGTTTGGATAAATGATAGCAATCCTTGAAATTATTCTAAAATTATTCTAAAATAATGTTTGGATAAATGTTCAGAATGTAAAGCAGAGACTGAAACTACATGCATCAAAATTTTAGAAGGACCAATCATTGAAGGAAAATTTTATAGGGACTAAAAATGCGGGGTCGCATATTTATAGGGACTAAAAACGTATTTAACCCTTAAAGGAATCATGAAATAACTATGTGTTTTGAATTGAAACTCGAGTTTTTTTATTGAGCTATATAACCGTTATAAAACCAACTTTTAAGGAGAGGGATGCCTCCTACTTATAAACACAATTGCAAGTCATGTCACATCCAATGAGAGACTTTTCAACCTCCCGGCAAACGCCTAAGACTAGACATATGTAACATGAACCGACTGGATCATAGAGGGTGATTTAACGGATCTTGATAAGCTCTTATACCATATTGGGCTCACTCTTTCTTACAAAATTAACTTGTAAGGGGAGGAATGTCTCCTACTCATAAACACATTTTCAGGTCATATCATGTTCAATGTGAAACTTCTCATATAAAAAGCTTCTCATTATATAAGTTGAAATTAACTTAAGCATCTCAGTTTTGTTCAGTAGCTCTCTCATTTAACACTATCTATAAAATAACTATAACTTTGCAATGACTTTTCTATAAATAAAGATCCATAAATTAAGTTTAGCTAAGAAACACATAAGAGCAAAAAGCCTAGAAGTGAATCCAAACTGAACCCTACTCAAAGCATAATGGCATTATGCACACAAAAACACAAAAGCAAAAGAGTACCTAGCAACGGCAATGACAATGGCTCCACATGCTTTCCCAATTTGCACAGCTGCAAGACCCACACCTCCTGCTGCACCCAATACCAGTAATACCTACAAACAATTCCACGACTCACTCGACCCCACCAACAAAAAGAAAACACATACATTACTAAACAACAAGTGAAGCAAAACAACATTATATTATACCTGACCAGATTTCAACTGAGCTCTATGAGCAAGTGCAACATGAGAAGTCCCAAACGCCACAGCAAGTGCTCCAGCAGCAACCAAATCACAACCTTCCGGCACGCGAAACCTTCAAAGTCAAAAACTTTACAAACACAACCTGAGGAAATAAAAATTTAAGTACATGTCTCTAAAAACTTAGCATAGACATTCCTATGTTTGCTAGTTCTCTTCTCCATAAGAATTGATTCTAACTTGAAACTGCGATTTTTAATCCCTAAACTCAATTTTTACACTGAAATTTATTGTTCAACTTATTTTCAGACATTATGAAACACATACACAAGAAATAGGACACACCAACAAAGACAGTACGTCACACATTCGTAATAATTTGAAAAAATTAAATCTAATCAGAGTGGACACATTAAAATGCGAAGAGGATAAGCTGAATCTCACAAATCGTTCTGATCAACAACTATATACTGAGCATACGATCCAAGAGCAGCGAAGGAGCAAACAGGATCACCAACACGGAAATTGGTAACTTTGGAGCCAACGGAATCAACGATGCCTGAAAAATCGGATCCGGGAATGAATGGCAAAGGTGGTTTCTCCTGATACTTGCCAAGAATCTGCAAATAATTAGCGAAATTCAAGCTTGTGGCTTTGATTCTAACTCTGACCGATGTGGGAGAATTCAATTGAGGGATTGGGTGATTCTTGGATACGAAGATTGAGCTGTTATCGGATTCCACGGTGGCCGTTGGGTCGCCCAATTTTCTGCATACAAGCGCTTCCATTTTTAAGCTATTCGTTCAGTTCCACTTGGATTGTGATATGTATTGTAATGTAAGTATGTAACAGTGCAATATAGATAGCCGGCCAGGCCACCAGACTAGAAAAGGAGTACGTTTATTTTGACGGGTCAACTATCATTAATATATTTATTTTCTTAATACGATGCAATCAACAATAGAATAGGGGGATTCTCCATTTTATATGGATCAAAGTCTACTTCTCAGTATTAAGGTGTTTTTGCAGGTACACACAATAACATAAATTTTTGTATTTTTAGGCTTAAAAAGTCTAGTGCCTGCGGGCTTAGCTTGCCCTGCCCTCACTTTTTGCGGAGCGGGCTAAGATTTTAGGCCCGCGCCCTTAACTATGCCCTCCCCACCTTGTTTTCTTGTGGGTTTTTACGGGGCAGACCTAAATGAAACGAACATACTCGTTTGCCACCCCTAGCCTCTACCATACTTTCTTCTAAGCACTTGACACCAAAGCATATTTTCCCCACTTATTAGCATCCACCCAAGCTTTAATAAACAAGCTTTGTTAGTCACTATTAAGTTCCTCAAACCAGTGATCTCATTCTCTTAGGTTCAGTAAGAGTACTCCAATTCACTACATGAATATGTTTCCCTTCCTCAGTATCACCCTATATGAAGTTTTTTTACAAAGTTTTAATATACTTAGGCTTTATTTGGATAATGCATAGAACATCATACTGTAGGTTGGTATTGCCTCAATGACTGATTTGACTAAGGTTACTCTAAGTGCAAAAGACAACTGATTTTCTTTCCTACTTGTTAGCTTAGCCATGACATTCTCCATGGCGTGGTTGCAATATTTATGCTTATGGGTTTTGCGTGTTAGAGGAACTCCCAAGTATTTTCTCAATTCTCCAGCTTCCTTAAATTCTGATATTTACAACACTTTTGGGGCTGCAACAGTGAGAAAAATCACCACTATTCATCATCTTCAACCTTACAACAACTACTACCATTTTTCATACACTAAAACCCCAACCTTCATAATACATAAAACCTCTACCCTTGTAGTCTTTACCAACAAACAACAACATCCATATAAGTTATCATTATTGCTTAAAATATTTATGTCGTACTATTATAAGTTTTATTGTAATATTAACATTGTTGTTCTTAAAGAGTTATTATAATATTCATGCTATTGTTGTTATAAACATGTTGTAATATCTATATTGTTGTTGTTGTGAACTTGTTGTTATGTTCATGTCTTAGTTGTTACAAGCTTGTTGCTCAGAAGAAATATTCATGTTGATGTTAGTGTAAGTTTTGTTATTCATAAAAATATACATGTTATGTTAAGTTGTTTATGTGTTGTTATTGTAAGTTCATTTGTGTTCATAAAAGGTATTGTACCATTGTTATTGTGTATGTGTTAATGAATGAATATGACAAAAAGAGAGCACGGTAATGTAATGAGAGAAAATGAAGCTGTGTAACTGGTGACTGACAGGATGACAGTCGTCTTGTGACTCGTCACCCTCGTCTAGGAAATGCGCTTGCCCGTCACCCACATGATGACTGTCATTTGGGTTTGCTCTTATGACGGTTTACCCGTCACACATCCAAGACGACTGTCATTTGGGTTGACACAATGATGGTCTTCCCATCACCCACGGTGACGACTGTCACCTGGGCATATTTCGTACTTTTTTTGTTTTAGCCTTGGAAATTTTTAAAAAAAGTGTTTCTTTTTGTTTTTTGTTTTTTATTTTTTTAATTAGTTTTTTTACTTTGATTACCTTGTCTTTTTGTTTAATAGATTAATAACTAAAGTGCAAACAATAAAAATTGGTACATAAGTGTATATCTATTTTAGCCGTCGAGTTTGCAAGATGCAAGTTGTACAACTTGGTTGTTCATTTTTTTTTTAAAAGGCCAAAATCGGATTAAAAGGGGAGGGACTAGATGCACATTCTTCTATCCTCGAGTAAACGAACGCGAGACATACATCTTATTTTAGTTCAAACACTTGTCTTTGTCTACCTTCTAAAACGACAACTAATTTTTTTCGCCTTACCACGAGCATTTTCTTTTTGTTTTCAATTAACGAACTCTTTCTTCCTGTGCACGATCAAACCTTTTTATTTAAAATCAACCAAGACACAATTATTTTCTAGGTAAGAACTACATAATGTTAAATTATCCATCGCACCGGGGATACGTAGGAGCAAGATTTACATCTTCAAGCATCCTTATAAAAATAACTTTTTTTCCTTCCTTGTAAATACTTCACAATAATTTAAGGAGATCGAACACCATGGGCTAACACTTTTATTCGCAAAATTATTTAAAGGCAACAGTCGTTTACAACAGATGTCGTAAGGCGCTAATACCTTCCTCACGTATAACCGACTCCCAATCCTAAATTTGATTGTGATAACCATAATTTTGTTCTTTTAGGATTTTATCGATGTTTTCCCTTTAAAAAAATAAATTTTTTTGGCGACTTTATTTGCTTTCGAGCATTTACTTGCTCGGATATTTTTTGCACCACAACAAACTTAAAATTTTATCTATTAAAAAACATGTTTTAGTATGTGTAAACTTGTCTGCTTGCAAGATCAGTTTCTATAATGGATGACTCTAGATTTTAATATCCGAACAAACCATATTTTTTATAGAAGTGTTATTTCATATGAAAAAGGGTCACTGCGAATTTCAATCTCCATACAAACGCTTAGTTGTATCTAATAGAACCTAAATTTCAATTTTCAAAATGACATCTGAGGCATAATATCTATTTTTGCTCTTATTTATCTAAAACTTATATAAATATATCTCATATGTAGATGTAGCTATCAAAAACACTTTGCAATGCCTTAATATATATATCTCTCATTTGTTTACTTCAACGACGTGATTTCTTATCATGAATTTAGGGTTACAAAAGACATCTCTCTTATAGTTTGAAATCCAAATTGAATAATCTCTTGCGCTACTTAAAAAGTTGAAGGGTGGATAAGATAAGTATCGTTCACCTTCAACTTATAATGAAGTAAAGGTGAAGTTCGCCAACTTTAATGTTAAGATGGATGAATATATAAGAGTTATGTGGAGTATATTTCACCGTTACGCATTAAAGGATCTGATCGAGGTGGATACAAAAATGTCAAGATTGACCGACGATATTCTAAAGATGTTGAAATGCCCTCAATCATCTCTTGATCGTGAAATGTCATGTTAGATTTATGTTAACAAAAATCTATATAATGTTACTTATTTTGTATATATATATGATAACAAATATTTATGTTAATTTGTACTTTTTCATCTCTTGTATGTGATCATGAAATTGCTTCTATTTTTTATATAGGGCATATTCCAAATTTCAAAACCTTGAATAACTCGTAGAATATGTTTATGATTATGATTTCGTGATGACACAATATATTTCGGGTTTCAAAACTCAAAAACACTCCTAAACATCGTTCTATATTGTATTATGATGATTGTCATACCCCAAAATTTGTCATCTCATTTTTAAAGACAAAAATCTTCAAGTGCGAAAATAATTGAAGAGGACATCCTAAGCTTCCCAACAAATTCAAAATTATTCTCAAATAATGAAAATTGAGAAAATTATGGCTGGTAAAAGTTGGAAAATTTTGAGTCAATGCATAAAGTCCAAATTGAGCAAATTCATTATTCGACCGCAGTTTTAATCCAATCACCCCTTAAATTGTTTTATTTCAATTGTTTTGATTTATTCATTTAAATAATTCAAAATAAGGAAAATAAAATAAGTTAAGCTCTTAGCGAGGTCCAAGCCCATTTTCCTTTTAACCTAATGTTTTCTTATAAATAACTAACAACCCTTATTTTTAACCACTCACAAACCATTCACCTCTACCAAATTCTCAATTCCCATACACTAACATTCAACAACTCTCATGATTAAACACCCATCCACAAAAAACCCTTTACCGTCGTTTCTGACCTTTACGAATAATCTTCCGTCACTCTAATTCCGATTACAGCAAAGTGATAAATTTTCCAGCCTATCAGCCGAATTCTCAAAATCGCAAATTCCTCGTTTTTCTTTATTTGATTTAATTTCTATTTTTATATTTTCAAAAAAATCTCAAAAAATTTGTAGCTTCGTTATCTTTTTTTATTTGATTTATGATTAGGTTTTTATATTTTTTTGATTTTATTTTGATCACTTTTCTATTTTTCCATTTGTTTTCTTAACCGTAACATTGCATGGTTTATGAACAGGTTTCCTATGGATTGGCCAACTGGAAGGAGCTTTATCCATTGACCTCAAGCCAACTGGAAGGAGCTTTATCCCTTGACCTCAAGGAGGTTATTCGTATTTGGCCAAAAGCCTTTTGGCTTTTGGCCAAATCAAGGTTATTCGTATTTGGCGAAAAACCTTTTGGTATTTGGCCAAATCAAGTTATTTGTAATTTTGTCCATAATTTAATTTTCTTAACCCCAATTCTTTCCTTGTGTTATTATTATTATTATTATTATCCTATTTTTGCAAGTACTTCCTTTGGCTGAAGAGGAGCAGTGTAGGAATATGAGTTTACCATTGTTAGGGCATAAAGTTTTTTCCTCTTCGAAAATCCTATTGGCATCCTATGGACCTCCAGCCACACCATATCAGATCAAATCCTGATTTTTCTTTAATTCATTTTTTTAATTATTGTTTTATTATTTAAATTTTCACTAAAAGCTTAATTTTTTTCTCAAACCATAAAATTTATGTTATTTTCATAAATCACTCTAAAATCTTTTTTTTATAAAATTAATTTGTTTTTTTAATTTAAATTAATAATTTAGAGTAATATTTATTTTTAGGCTTAAATAATTAATTTTTTAAATTTAAGTTAATTCAACAATAACATTTTTTAGATTTAGGTTAATTTTAATCAATTAAGATTTTTTTTTATTTAATTTAAATTAGGTTTTTGCCTTTAACCTCAAACCATAAATATCCAAGGAAAACTTTTATGTAAGTAGCGCCATAAACTAGACTTAGGTTTTTACCCTTAGGTTTTTTTTTAGCCATTAACCTTTAAGGTTTAGGTTTACCCACTAGGTTTTATTTCATCAGGTTTTAAGTTATAATCTTCTTACCCTTAGGTTTTTACCTTTAGGTTTATGGTTTTGTAATCAAACATTGAATTTCTTCATCGCAATTCTCTTCTCACCTCATTTTTACCTTTAGGTTTATGGTTTTGTAATCAAACATTGAATTTCTTCATCGCAATTCTCTTCTCACCTCATACTCCCTTGATTGTCGCATGCCTTTAATTTTAATTATCTATTTTATTTAAATTTTGTTTTTTTTTATTTTAATTATTTGCCTTTATTTTAATTTATTTTATTTAAATTATTAGCCTTTATTTTTATTTATTTTATTTAAATTGTTTTCCTTTATTTTAATTTATTTTATTTAAATTATTTGCCTTTATTTTAATTTTGTTTAATTTCTGCCATTTAAATTCTAGAAACTATGTATAAGGCGCAGGGTTTTATTGTAATAGTTTAGGTTTACTTTTCTTGCCTTTATTTTTTACCTACAGGTGTTTATTGTAATAGTGTAGGAACTTTTAATTATGCCTTTATTTTTGCTGCTGTGGTTAGTAATCTTAGGGAGTGCAAGCCTTGTTAAAATGAATTAGACTGCTTATTTACAAGATAAATATTTGAATTTAACCACATGATTGTGCCACACACACACCTTTAGGGTAACCCTTCTTATGCTGCTTGTTGCCTTTTAATTACGATTCTAAAATAGTCAAGTCCCTCGAATACAAGGATACCTAAGCAAAATAAATGTTACTCTCAGTTCATCATCATAAGATCATAGTCCCCTCGATGTTGCCTCGGTAATGATGATTATCCTAATTGTTAAGGTATCCTCGCCTGTTGCCTAAAAAAGATTAATAACTATTATATCCTTCCCTAAAGACTACCTACCTCTACATGGTAGGGACAGTTTTATGGCGAACGATGTTTCTCGATAACCCTTCAACATCCAATGAAAGGACTTCTTACCCTCTTATGGTATGGATAGCCTTTTCAAACTGAAAATCTAAAAGAACAATTTTTTTAAACTTAGGGTAGGTGCTCCTGATTGCTTGCTCTATTCAAATTCTAATTCTAATTTCAAAATCTTTTCCCACTCCTTTTCAAAGAATCTTTTCAAAAAGACTACGCTTATTTACAAGCTAAAGTTCTTATTCAAATTCTTTTCCTATTCACACAATACACTCCAAACATTTAAAAAAAAAGTGAGCTAAGCAATTAAGAGCCCATGGATAGCCATGGATACAAATTATGCTTACACCTTCCCTTTGTATAACCTATCCCCCAAACTCAAAATCTTTTTAAAAGGTTTTTCCCGTTCTTTTAGCCTTTCTATATATTTGATAAAATAAAAGTCGGTGGCGACTCTTGCTATCCGCAACATTTTCTAAAAAGTCCGTTCTCCCACCGTATTACAATGATTATGTGGTGTGATTAAGTAGTAGTATCAGGAAAGAACTCAAATTTTAAAATCCAAATTTATTTTTAAAATTTGTTTTGGCGTGTTTCAAAATTTATTGTATATTTCAATCGCATCCAAATTTTAAAATCATAAACCTAAGGGTATGTTTGATTGAAGGTAAATGGAGGGGAGGGAAGGTAATATTTAATAGTTTATGTGTTAGGTTCAAATTTTAAGAGGGGGATGGGAGGTAGATGGAGGGGACCAAATTCTCTCTTGAGCCACTTTTTGCTTTCCTCCGATTTGGAGTAGGGTGACAAACTAGGCCAGCCCGTGCACCCGCCAAAAATTGGCAGGTTGGATTGACATTTTAGGCCCACCATCCGCCATAGCCCGCCCCGCCAAAACCCGCTACCCGCCATAGCCCTCCATACCAAAGCCCTCCACCCGCCAAAACCCGTCGCTCCGTCAAATTCCGCTATTTTTTAAGTTAATTCTAATAATTCTAATTCTTGATGATTTTATTGTATACATTTATTTGTGAATATATGCAATATTTTTAAGTAAAATTTGTTGAAAAATGCTTTATAAAAAATTGTTCTAAAAACTATGTCAAAAATCTAATTAAAATGTAAAAATAATAAATAAAAAATAGGCAGGCAAACCCGCCGCCCGCCACCTTGGCTGGGCGGGCTAGGTTTCCATTCCAATTTGTGGACTTGCCTGCCCCACTCTTTTTTTGGCGGGCATATGACAGGGCGGGGCGGGCCGCCCGCTTTGCCACCCCTAATTTGGAGGGGAAGGGAGGTGCTACATTTTAATTATAATTATATTGACATATTTACTTTTATTATAACTATAATTAATTTTTTTTATATTTTTTATGTTACTTTTTAATTTTTAATTATTATAATATTTTTGTTAGATTTTATTGTATTCAATAATCTTTTTAAAATTATATATTATAACCGTTATGTTTTAATATTTTTTTTTGGTGTTATCGAATTGAATACTTATATTTCATCAATGAATTTATATTTAAATTATAAATGGTAACTATCATGAGTTTTATGGTAAAATTACAAAGTTAAAAATATAAATTAGTTTCAAAATACCTCCCCTCCCCTTTGAACCAAACATATTTGTAAATAAAATTTCTCCCCTTCTCTTCCCCTTCATATATTGAACCAAACATACGTTGTAATTAAAATCTCTCCACTCCCCTCTCCTTGATAAAAATTTCTCCTCTTGTCTCTCCTCCCTTCGATTGAACCAAACGGATCCGAAGAGTATTTTTGAAAATTCGTACATAGAATGTATTGAACAATTCCCTAAAATTCATAATTCAAAAATGAATAAGTCAATAAGATTTGAGTTAATCGTGGAGATCATTTGAAAACTTTAAAACTAACAATTTATCATATTCAACATAAAAGTGAAAATCAAATCGAGTGGATAAAAATTCTCTTCATTTCTTAAGAAAATATAAATAGTTATTACTACTATAATTTTAGCATGAATAAAATATATAAATGCATATAATTTAAACATTTAAGAGTGAGTATTCATATAAACATATACATGAATGCAAAATCTTGGGCAATGATGTGAAGAGTCAATATATACTTACAAAAGAAGCAGAAAGGATATTTGAAGATTTTTTGTAAGAGTTGATTGAGACACATACATACAAATGGAGGCAACAGAAAGAAGGAGCTCCCCTTCAGTCCATGCACATATATACAGAGGCTCCATTGATCCATTGCTCCATTCATGAATGAGTCAGCAGATACAATTCAGCAGCAACCGGTATATACCTCATGTGCATAGACTGAAGGAAGCCCCTTCACTCTCTTTCTCTCCCAATCTCACACTTATCAAAAAACCCAGACAGATTCTGCCAGAATTCCTAAACTCAGACATACTATATATCTATGCTATATATGCTAGATGAAAGAAAACGAGTGTGTTATGTTATGATGAAGAAATGAAAACTGTATATATAAAGGCCAAAAGAGGACATGATATGCAGTAACAATTATAATGGCCAACAATGAAAATGCATTAGTATTATTATTATAATTTTATATATTTACGCTACTTTATCTTTTCAGATCAATAGCTGAAAAATCCATATAGACATGATGGGTCAGTGTCGTCGTCAGAGTCAAAGACGGGAGGGAAAGTGCACAATATAGTGGGGGGATAAATAAATTTCACTCACTCACACTAATAATATTGCAATATTTGGACCCTCTCCAAAGATAAATAATGTACCTTTTTCATAGTGTTCATCAAAATTGCTTAACCTGTGATGTCTGTCATGGATGACATACACGTGCATTGTGTGCTCGATCCACGACAGCCGTGCATGCACTTACAGCTCATTGTCCAAGCAAACTTTGATTCAATTCTCATTGGGATATGATGCTCGCTTACACAAACTGGTTGATGACTATAACTATCTATTTCTTCACAACACTCCATGTTAGGTGTCACAACAAACCACCAAAACTGCAATTCTCACTTAATGCCAGTTTATTTTAGCTTTAAAAAAATGGATTTTTTCTTTGTATTTTTGAAAATAGATTTTGTAAAATCGTTTTTTGAAATATTACAAGTTTTTTTATATTCGTTTTTTCTAAAATGGAACATTAGTTTTGACATCTTATAATATAAACAAACATAATTAAAGACCAAAACTTAGTCAAAATCATAATTTTTTCAAAAAGTTGTAGTTCAAAAATGATTTTTATGAAAATCCATTTGAAATAGCTTCAAAATTAAGTGATTTTTTGAAATTTTGATATCCAAATTTTTTCCCCATAAATAGATGAAATACCTAAAATTACATTTTAAGAATAACTATTCAAACAAAATTTTTATTTGAAACTTTTATAAAAAGTTTCTTTGTAAAAATTTTTTTCACAAAATTTGGTAACTGTTATGAAATTAACAAAAATAATACAGAGATGAAGTAGAGAAAGTAAGAGAGAAAGTGGTATTTATACCACTTAATAGGGAATATGAAGATTGAAGATTAGAATACATATGGACATCCACAATAATATTTATTCATAACACTCCCCCTTGGATGTCCATTGAGGATATGCCTCGTTAAAACCTTACTAAAAAAAACTCAGTGGAAAAAATTCTAGTGAAGGAAAAAGAGTACAATATCCTTTGAATATGAATTGCCTCGTTAAAAACCTTACCAGGAAAACCCAATGGGATAAAACCATGGTGAAGGGAAAAAGAGTGCAAAACATATGTATTTCTCCCCCTCATGCATACATTTATATGTGAGACGATATTCTTTATAGTCATTGGTGCCATGATTTGTTTTATAGATCTCCACGAAATGGTTGTACCATCACATGTAAACAAATAACCTCTTTCCGATCTACCATTGTGAGAATCTGACAAGTAACCTGTATCACTAAGATAACGAAGTATATGTTTGACCGCTTTCCAATTTATTTGTGTAGGTGAATAATTATATCTTACTTATAGATTGACCATAAATGATATATCATGATGTGTATAATTAGTAAGGTGCATTAGTACTCCAACTGCACTGAGATATGGTACTTCAGGACCAAGCAATTTTCATCCTTTTCTCGAGGCCTAAAAAGATCTTTCTCCATATCTAATGATCTAACAACCATATTGGAGTAGGCAACATGTGACATTTGTCCATATAGAATCATTTCAACACTTTTCTATATAACCTTATTGATGTACAAATATTCTTTTGTCTACATGCTCAATTTGCAAACCTAGACATATTTTGTCTTTTCTAGATCCTTCATCTTAAACTCTTTATTTAAGCAATTTATAGCTTTTGGAAGCTCTTCAAGAGTTTCAATAATACTTATGTCATCCACATAGACAACTATTATTGCAAATACTTTTCCACACCATTTTATGAAAATACAAGGTCAAATTGAGTTATTTGTATATCCACCCTTTAGTAAATATTCACTGTGGTGATTATACCATATGCGTCCAGATTGTTTCAACCCATAGAGAAACATGTTCAATTTGATGGAGTAGTTTTCTCGAGATCCAAAATTCTGTGCCTCCAGTATATTGAACCTTTCAGGAAGTTTTATGAAAATGTCACTATTAAGTGAACCATATAAATAATATGTCATAACATCCATCATGTTCGAATTAAGCCCTTCATGTGTTACAAGGCTAATTAATTATCGAAAATCGATTAAATCTACTATAGGTGAATATGTTTTATCAAAATCAATCATAGGTCTTTATGAAAATTATTGAGCAATAAATCAAACTTTATATCATTCTTATTTTTCTTTTTCACAAAAACTCGTTTATATCCAATTAGTTTCACACCTTGAGGTGTTCAGACTACAGGACCAAAAGTGAGTCACTTGTAAAGTGAGTTTAATTCTTATTCAATTGAATATATTTATTTTGGCCAATTCTCACTTAGTCTAAAATCTTTAATAGACTTTGACTCATGATCTTCGTTATCATTTATCACTTTTAGCACTATTTTGTATAAAAAGACATTGTCAATATTGACTTTATTTGGTTATATCAATTTCGGTTCCATTTCATTTCATCCATGACATAATTTATCGAGATCTCTTAATTTCATATTTCAAGTACTTGATTTGTTCTTCTGGAACTGAAAAATTAAATTAGGTCAAAGTGCTCTTAGCATTTTCATATCCTCACTTGGGTCATCTTTAGTTTCTTTTCTTAGTAGAGGACTTTTAACATTGGAACCGACTTTCATACCACGCTTCAGGCGCAGCAACAACTCATTTGGAATATTGTATTATCTAATAGGAGAATCCACTTTGAGTGTAGTATTATCCGCTGATAATTTATTTCATAAACTTTGCAAATGAATTATATTTTGAACTTTTGGTTCATATTGATTTGTACGAGGATCATGACAACAATTTATTTTAAATTGTTCATTTGAACTTCTTGTTCATGATTTCAGTTGTTCATTTGAACTTTTTGTTCATGATTTCAGCTACTTATTCCCTCCCCCTAATATTGGGAAAATTAATTTATCAAGTGATAATCAGCCTACTGGACTGCAATCAAGTATTTAATTATTTTCTCAAATTATGTCCTCAAAATTGATATTCATATTAATTATATTTTTCCAATATTCTTTCATGACTCATCTTAATGTATTATATTGGAGCAATTGGAATATACACAACACATCTAAATGTTCACTAAGATGTGAAGTATTAGAATAAATTAGGGAGGACTAAGATAGAGTATCTTGTTGGCTTAATGCGAATAAATATATTAATATCATACATATATAATTTAGAATTGATGATCTCATAAGTATCAACCATATAATTAACTTTAGACGTCTAAAGAATGGATCTTCGGGCCCATTTTTTTTTATGAACATATATTACATGATATTCAATATCAATTTTAATAATATATGTGATACTTATACAGGAATTTCTAAAAAATCCATAAAACAAGATCTTAGTCTAATTAGTTGAGAAAATAATTTCACAAACTTCTGGTTGTGAGTAGAGACATGTGCATGATATTTTAGTCGATGCAACAGTTAATGTCATAAAAACACAATTTCTCAAATTTTTATTTTCCTTTAGAAACAGACAAAAATTTACTGGATTGAAGAAACTTCTGATTCTTCAATACAAATTATTCGCATGATATTATATCCAAGATGACTCAACCGGTTTTACCAACAACACATTTAAGTGTAATTTGTAAACTACTGGTTTACAGTGATATGTGCTTAAATTGCACTAATATAAGTGTAATACAAGCCCGAGGAAAAATCCGGTAACTTTTCTATTATATATTTTATGTCCAAATTCATTTGTGTAATACAAAGATATTCAATACCTCCAGTATAATTCATGTGAATTATCTATGACGAAAATATTTGGCAAGACATAAAGAGAACACACAAAAAGGAAATATAAAGGATTAAAGTTCATTCGAATCTCGACTCTATCAAAATATGAGCTTACTTTCGTGTGCCTTTAAGATGGACTAACAAATGTCATCCATACACTATACTTGTAAAAAGAAAAAAATAATATAATTAAGATTTATATGAGAAATCGAAGCACTATTATAACAAATTTAAAATATGTAGCAACTTTAGACTATTGATATATTCTTTAATAGATTGCAATGTTTTAATTCTCTTGTTAAAATATCAATATTTAGAAATAATGTGAATAAAAAAAATTGTATCCGCAAACATTGATCATCCTAATAATATCTCATGATTTAATACTTTAATCATACACATGCATATGAACATATTATCATATAATTATCAAAATCATACAAAATCATATCACTAAAATTATATCATCATATATATAGATGAAATATATAAATTTATAATTCTAATTATGAAATAATTTATACTCAAACCAATTTAATAAGTTTTTAACATAGCCAAATGCTAGAAAATTACAATAATCTAAAAATATAGTTATCCTTCTGGGGTGTGTTAGAGTCACTCATGTCATTCTTCTGGAATGACAAACATTTTATGAGTATATTACAAGTTTTTTTACATTGAAACATACAAATTTCTTTGTGAAATCCTTCTAAAATACTTCACTATTATTGATCCAATCCATCTAGAATTCGATAATATAGATGATGCAATCATTTTTCAAATTTTTAACATAACAGATGCAATCCTTCTGGGATATGTTATTAGTATAGATGCAATCCTTCTGGAATATGTTATTAGTATAGATGCAATCCTTCCGGGATTCATTAATATCATGATGAAATTCTTCTAATATTATAGATACAACATTGTAAGGTGTGAGAAATCCTTATTTTAAAACTTTAACTCTTCGAGAATTATATATCAAAAATGATCTTCGTAGTGATAAAAAGAAACCTTTATTTGCATAATCCTTCTAGGAAGCTAAAAAAACTCTTCAAAGTCATGTCACAAATATTCACATCGATTAAGAAAAATAATTCTTTAAGCAATCCTCCTAAGATATCTTAACATTAGTTTAAGAGAGATTTTTTTGTGTGTAGTTCTTCAGGAACTCAATCACAATCACAAATATTTTTTTTTATAATTCTTCAGGAACTCAATCACATTTTGTAGTTCTTCAGGAACTATATAACAAATTAATACTATCTTTAATGGATATTTGTTAAATTCTTCAGGAACTATATAACAAACACGTTGTTTTGTAATCCTTCAGATATTATTGATAATTTAATAAGATATAATATCAAAATTCAACACAGATAATGAGAAAGTAAAACAATAAAATAATTAACTAATATTACCTCTAACAGTTAGGACTTCAAATTTTTTTTCAAGTTTGGTAGAGCTTCGTGTTGATAACGTGTTATGAAATTAACAAAAATAATACAGAGATGAAGTAGAGGAAGTAAGAGAGAAAATGGTATTTTATTATCTTCTTCAAGAAGTATTATCTACATTGCAAAGTGAACCTTATTTATAGGACATTAGGAAGGTGAAAAATCATAACCTTACTATACCACTTACTAGGGAATATGAAGATTGAAGATTAGAATACATATGGACATCCACAATAATATTTATTCATAACAGTAACACTATAAAAATCATTTTTAAAAAAAGCCAAAACAAACGAGCCCTTATTCTATTTATGGAAAGATTTTTTTTTAATTTATTGAATAATTAATATATTTTTAATTTTTTTTAATTTATCTTACTTTTTAAAAAATGCATGCATTCAATGCATTAAAAATGCATTGGAAATTGAAATCATAACTTTTATAAATAATATTTTCTTTATTTAGTATGCTTAAATTTATATAAATAAATAATCTCAAAATATTTATGCTATTAGGTAAACTCAGATAAATCAATACAAACAAATTTTAGTATTATTGAATTTTTAGCTTTTTAATTTATAGAAACATTGATTGAATTGCTTATTAACATATTTTTAAATAAAATAGACTTTTACGTAGACTAGTAGATCAATCAGACTTTCAAATAGGTCAAATTAAACCTAAAAATAAAGTTGTGACAAACTACCGACCTACTTAAACTTTAATATTTTTAGTAGGGTAGACTTAGACTTGACCAAATTTAATTGGGCCAAGCCTTTTCTCACCCCTAATCATAACCCTGAATTAGTAAGTCCACTTTGAGTGTCAAAACTAAAAGTAAGATGTAGGAGCTCTATATAGGACTTATTGCACTGATATTAAATATGCAATTACACACAAAAAAAACGGCAAAAGTAAAACTAGGTATAGGAACAGTGAACCAGGGAGAAAATACATGTATATAGTAAACTGAAGGAAAGAAAGGAATGGACATATGAGAGAGAGGAGGGGGGTGGGGGGAGAACTCCCACCAAGAAAAAGGTGATGACTAAAGTCATACATGCAAAGATGAATGTGGCAGTTTTGGTGGGCAGGAGTCAAAAGTTTGAGTGATGAAATGGGGGAAAGGAGGGATATGCAATGACCCACAATGCCACAGTGGGGAGCAGCAGCCAGACCACCAAATGGACCACATTATTAAGATATCAATATTCAAAAGTTTAATCTTTTGCTGATTCTCTTTACATTTTATTTTCAGGATGATTACTACTTTTGCTTAATCATCTTAACATTCCCTTCTTCCTTCTCTTAGTGTTTACATTCTATAAGCCCCATTGTAAGCACATAAAATAACATAATTGATGATTGATAGTGGTTTGAAAAAGAACAAGAAAAACAAAGTGCTTCAAAATTCAACTCATTTCGAATTATCACCACAAAAGACTCGACACCTACATAATATTTTGAATCCAATGTGAAAAAACTGAATCAATTGTTTTATCTAGACACAAAAACAAATGTATTCCAACATAGGAGTGAACATGAACATTAGATCCAACTAGAGAGAAACATGACCCGAAAAGAGAGAAAATAAAATAAAAGCCTAAAATCATATACATTGATGTAAAATTGTGTCAACTTTGTTTCTTCTCAAATTAAACTTGAGAGAACTAAACTTTCTTAGTGATTGTTTTTGAGTAAAAGTATTTTCGTGTTACAGAACTGAGTCAAATGAATTTTAGATTGACAAAATTTTGTGTCAATTAAAAGTAATTCTATTGTTCCGTTAAATCAGCTCAGTTGGTAGCTGTGCATGGACATTAGATACAGGGTCACTTCATCTTTAAAGATTGAACTCAAGCCACTATACTACGTGGGAAAAAAATCTATTAAATATGGAAACACTTAACTCTATAATAGATTACGTATATACCTAACTTAGCCGATGACCAATGTTTACCGAGTGAATCAATATAAGGAACAATTATGTCCAAAATGTCTAATTGAAAAAGAAAAAGAAAATATCTCTACAGTTTTCTTGAGGAGAGATAATATAAGGGTAGAAGAAAATTTAAAAATATAAATTTTAATTGCCATAAATGTTTTTTTCTTTATTATTATTTTCTTCAATATCAATTCCATGGAATCCATTCATGGAAAATAATTACCAAACCAAAGCACTAACATGATATTTGGTAGGCTGATTTTAGCTTAAAAATATGATTCAAGCCAAGCAAGATCAAAACAGCTGAAAAAACAAACTTGTTGATCCATCTCCAAAGGTCCGCAGATCAGCATGTTTTACCGATGTCCTGCATAACGGGCAAGTCCATTCTCTCTCAAACCTGGAAAATGAATTGGTAAAAGACATGAGATGAAAAGATAATTTTGAACAAATCTGTAATATATGTTCTATAATATAGAGGGTTGGTGAAAGCAAAACATGCCACAGAATCATAGTTCTATAGTTTGGGGAAATCTCATCTTCTGGTGCAGATAAGGCCGTGAATATCTCTCCCTAATACCCTATTCTCATGTTCCATACAATTATTATCCAAACTTAACAATGCAAGACTTAGATAATAATGAAAAGTATAAAGAAAGAAATCGAAAACTATCAAGAGGCAGAATCCAAGTGTAATAAACAGTCTGAGGATGCATAATAAGCAAGAGTTTCAACTTTTATAAGTAAAAGAACATAAATATTCATGTAACACATTTCCATAGTCTGAATTTATTTCGAATGAAAGTATTATACACCACTGAAAAACCTAGCAAAGATATGCTAATTTTTGAAGTATCAAGATGTAAACAATTACCTTATATCAACAAAGTTTAAACAAGCATATGTACAACCGCTATGATAATTAATAGAGGCGGCTTATGGGATATACTCTAGACTGGTAGCGTACACCCCAAAAAATCCTCTGTTATTTCTAAAACACTATAGTTATTTGTTCTAAATAAGCTGTATGTTTGCAATTTCAAGGGTCTAAACACAATGAAATTATGAACTGACCATTCAGATACACACTCCTCGCAGAACATGTGTTTACAGCACAACAGGATAGGATCATGCATCTTCTCTTGGCATATAGCGCAAAGATCACCAGCAGCACTTACCTGCATTTAGATACTCAACTTAGAATCACTAATAAAAAAGGCCAGTGAAAAAAAGTCTTCGATTATTATACAAATACTGGTATATACATTATACAAAGTTGTTCGTTAACCAATCATTTAGAAAATATATTAGAAAAACACACTCCAACAATAAAAACCAATGCAAATGCAAAATTTATCCGATGTAGGCAGCCTGGTTGGTGAGATGAGGGACATAGACAAAGTTCTAACCAAACTGGTGTCATGAGGTACTGTATTCTGTAGTGAATGCAAGCATATACCACATCCTTTTTTACTATAATCTTAGACAGATGCATTAATTTATCTACTCTTAACTTCAATTAAATATACAATTCTTTAATTTAATTTCAAAAAGGCAAAAGGTTTAAAGGAGGGACACAGGTCCCTTACCTTTTGCATCTAAAATTTGTAAATCCAATTTTAAATATTTTTGTAGATTTTACATGGCTTAATAAATGTAAGAAATTTGTATATCCAATTTTAAATATTTTTGTAGATTTTACATGCATTAATAAATGTAAGAAAGCTGCAATGTCCAAGCAACAAAACGGCATCAATAATAATTGCAATTATTCATAACCAGATTCAATCATTTTCAGAATAATTACCTGTTCTGTTGTGGCATAAACCCCATAATGAACTTCCTTTCTTGACATCGCTTTTAAAGCACGAATGAAACATTGGACCTAATAAACATATAAAAGGTTAAAGAAAATGGAAAAATTTTAGGGTCATTAGTCATGCACAAACATCTTTATATACAGCATAAGTAGGAAAGCCAATTTTAAAGAATGAAAGCTTACTTTCTCAATTGCAGATGTTAGCTTGAATGTTATATACAATCCTGTGATCAATGATGAGAAGAGGCTTCCAAAGTCCTTGTTAAAGAAAAATCGGTACCAAACTGGTGTTGGCAAGAAAGCACGATACAACAGCAGTGTGTACTCAACCAGAGTTAACATTTGAGCCTTAAAACAGTTTAAAACACTTTCAGATGGCTGCAGCAGGAAATTATACTCTAAAATTACAGACTTGTTTTGAAAAGCAAGTGAACTACTCCTAACCTGTCGACGGAAGTTATGGCATCTGCCATTTTTGTAGTAAAGCAGCAACAAACACTTGAAAGCCATTGTCGCTTGCCGCACCAAAATGTCTGAAAACCAATGAATATTATGATCAGGGATACCAACCAGTTTTTTTCCCCAACAGAATCAGAATAATTGTATGCCACAAAAAACACCAATATCAAGAATAGACAAAAGACCCTTTTTGCAACAGAAGTATAAAAAAATATACTCAGTTTTAGTCTTATCCAACTGACTAAATACAAAAGAGAATGTCACTCTTCTCCATCCACACCCATGATATACTTTAAATGATACAAATCTCTCAAAATAGAAATAAATTATGAAATGAAAACAAAAAGGAAAGGTTGTCATTCATCATTATTAATCAAACAAATAACCCTTCTATTATGCTGACACTTAAAAGCACCTAGTATATTTATCAAGTATTTGACAATTGACCCAAAACTGCATAATTTTTTGCTAAGCAGATTGCTTTCTATATCAATCACAAACTATTAACATATATTTATGTCACTAAGTCTGATAATGCAAATAAACGGTCTAGTGCAAACAAATGATAACAATATACAATGAATCCATACCATTAACCAAAATGATGAATATTGCATGCCAGAAAGGTGGTGTTGCTTTTGGTGGAAACAAGGCCAGTGGAAGTAAAATATCATCATTCCGATACCACCAGTAAATGCATGTCACATACAGCATGAAGGAAAAAGCGACACCAAGAAGAATAGAAACTTTCTGATCTCCCTGCAAAACAGAACTTGAACTGAATCTCTCTAACTGTTTTGGCGTGTTTTTATGAAGTAGACGCTTCATTTGGAAATAAAAATTCTAAATGACTTGCAAAACTATGGGCATAGTACCTTTAGAGCAGTCTGTTTCTTAACAATTTCATTTGACTTGAACATTACAGCTGATACAGTGATTGTGACAAAGAAACCTGCAAGTTTTCATACACAAATATCACAAAGTTAAGTTGGGAGCGATGAGGTGGATGGGTTGGTTTGGGGGGGTGGATTTAGAGTTGGAGTGGTACAGAGCATATTGTCTCAACTCCCCCACTAACATAACACGCTAACTACTGACATTATTTTGTTCAGAAAAAATGGCCAAGGAATAAAATCATAAGAAACTGAAACTAAATAAATTATAAATGAGAAGCAATTTACTATGCCCTTAGACCCTAAAATCAATTAAGAAATTAATTCAATACAAATTACAGTTAAAAAACAAACGATGTTGTTTATTACCCCCTTTTCAGAAGGAATGAAGAATTAGCAAAGAAGAAGAAAAGATACACCCAATTCACAGGGAACATAGATAGCATGGTAGCACCTAATATAGTCTTGTTCATTAAGTAAGCCTTAGATATCATCAAGTAAGGATCATTAAAGAAACACAAGGCATCAGTATAGTATCTTAATCAACTTTAAAATCTCATCGTTACATTTCTAGTTCGGGACAAATCCAATCCAATTCCCTTACAAAGGAGAGGCGCCTCCAACTCTAAGTACGAGAAATAGTAAACAAAAACCGAGCACAACACAACAAAGTTCTCAGAAATCATTCCACGCGATATTTTCTTATGATCAACCCTCTTGGTCACACAGTTGAAAACCACACAGCTCATACAGGCATTACTTCGATCAGAATTAACATAAAACATGTAAAAAAGTCAGCAAAACCGAAAACTACTTCAAACAAAATGGATAGCACACATGTTAGTTAATACAAATAACAGTTTCCATCACTCCAAATGGCAAGCTATATGAAGGCAAAAACAAGCCAAACAAGCACACACAGTATCTCTTAAAAGTGAGCAACAAAAGGAAATTTGTTCAGTCTGTGATTAAAGTATATACTCTATAGTAGCATCGAATTACTCCATATTAAACACTTCAATCCAAACCAATATGCAGGAGAATATGAAGACAACATAAGACAAGAAACTGATACCTTGCAAATGCTGGCGAATCAAAACAACCAACAACAAGAGGGAGAAAGGAAGAATCTGTTCAACAAGCTTCACAATCCGCTGAAAATCAATCCTCGAGTGACTGGAGGAGCCACCCCTACCACCACCGCCACCACCGACAACATCGGCCAATGACACAAGAGGAACCCTCTCCTCCGCTATAGCACGGCGAGCCTCCTCGGACAACACCAAACCACGGCCACCAATCACCTCATTACAGCTCAATTCCTCAACCCGATCTCCCTCTCCACCGTTTCCGATCACAACTTCCTCGTATCCAGAACCAGAATTAGCCCGTAACCGAATGCTCGTACAAGGAATCATGATCACGGGCTCAGAAGAATCACCACGAGAGAAAATTGGACACAGTGATGCTATTTACACCTCCAGAAAATAACGATAACGGTGGTAATGATTCTGATACCATCATGTTGCAGCAACACAAGAAATTTGAAACCCTAATTTATTTGAAAATTTCCCTTTTCTGTTAGTTTTTTTTTTTTGCAATTACGTTTTTTTTTTTTCTTTTCTTTGACTCGAAGGAAAAGATATGTATTTTTTTTTTTTTAACAATGCAATAAATAGCGATAGAGAAGGGAAAAGAAAAGGGGAATGTGTGAAAGAGGAAAAGATAATTTGGTAGTTGATGACAGAATTTAACGTTAAACCAGTGACGGTGGAACAACCAGAAGGAGATAAGAAAAGTCAAAGTCATGAAGTTCATGGGTTTGTTTTACTTTTTATTGTTCTTGTCTGTGTAACTGTATATCAGTTTGATGTTTGGGCGTGATGAGGAGATAATGCTTCATCTGTAAAGTTACGCGCTTTTATTTGTTTAACTAACACAAATTGAAAAAAAAATCCAAATAACCATGTTTAATAATTTATTTACACCAAAAATCATCTTTTCGAAAAAATTACCTGTATGACCAGGTTTCAGAGGTGGTCTTCACATAGGAGCCACCTCTGGTGGCGCCAAAGAGTAATTCTTCATAACCTATGCGTCACCCCATGTGGCATCAATGTGTATTTTCTCTTTTTAGCCACCTAGGGTGGCGCCTATATGCACATTTCCTTTTTTTTTTTTTAATTGTTTATATACTATTTTTTTTTTGTTATTTATTAATAAAATTGTTTTTAACATAAATAAATAAATTATATTTTGTTTTTTTCATTTATTAATAAATTGTTTTAACAATTAAATAAATAATGAAACACCACATGTCATTCATTCCAAACATTACAAATACAAGAAATGCATAAACAACATTACAAATACGGTCATACAGTTCAAACATTACAAATACGGTAAAAAAAAGAAAAATTATAAAACATGGATATTATGCTATTCACGACCCCTCCGACCATGACCCCTCCGACCCGGCGCCGGACCATGGCCCCACTCACCGCCGGTTCCGCAATCTGGAACTATTCGAATCCGGTTGAAAGGATCTCGACGAACCACTTCTCCACGACCCCCCATATTCCTTGGTTGTTCTTGCTGTGTCTGGGTAGGTGGTCCTCGGATTAGCCCCTCCATGCGCTCGTTGGACATGTATTCTTGTATGTTGCTGTCAAATAGTCGGGTCCCCATGCCCTCAAAGATTTGTCTTGGCGGTGGAGTTGCGTCACATGGTCGGTAAAACCCAGCGCTTGATTGACCTTGAAAAAATGGCATTGTTTGTTGGGGTGTGGTGTACCCATATTGTTGGTGTTGTGAAAGTTAGGGTGTGGAGTAGCCATGTTACTGGTATTGTGACGATTGAGTGATCATTTGCTCGTTTGGGTTGTAATCGTCATCTAGACCCATGTCGGGGCTGGCCTATTGGAGTTGGAGGGGCCGGCGTCGCCGTGTTGTTGGGAGAAGCCCCATGATTGTTGTTGGATGGGTTGCCTAGTGGAGGTGGAGGGGCCGGCGTCGTAGTGTTGTTGGGTGAAGCCCCATGATTGTTGTTGGACGGGTAGCCTAGTGGAGGGATCAGCGTCATGGAGTTCCCGTGTTTTGTGCTGACTTTGTCTAAGCATGCATGCATTAATTGTTTCTGGCAGAATAGACTATGCCTGCATCCCGTGTTCGGTGCTGAATTGTCTAGGCATGCATGCATACAGTATTTCGATGCAGGTAGATCACATGCTGGCGGATCAGATTAGGGTTTTGGCTGTGGGGACCACTAGACAAAATTAGGGCAAAAAAAAACAAAAAAAAAAAGAAATTGAACTAATGCGCCACCCCAGGTGGCGCCTACATGCAACCATATTTTTTTTAAAAAAAAATTAGGGTTAGGGTTTTCTTGGTTAATTTTAGTATTTTTAGGGTTTAGGGTTTTCTAGCCGTTGTTTCACCGAAAATAATTAGCATACAGTCTTCGCATGTGATTGTACAGTGTGATGGAGTCTGATCAAGTCGACTGTGCTGCAGTTCACCAGTGTCAAGCATACCTCAAATCAACTCAGTACATTTGTGACGATTCAGGCATTCATTTTCCATCAACTTTATTCGCATGTGATTGTACAGTATGGTTGTGTCTGGTCAAGTCGACTGTGCAGCAGTTCAGCAGTGTCATGCATACCTCAAATCAACTGTGAAACAGTCTGGTGTGCAGCAGTGTCATGCATTCATCAAATCAACTCAATACGCACGTGATTGTATAGTATTCGCCTTCATAATTGTCATCACTCAATGTTCGTCTACATAAAGGAAGCCTATAACGTCTAAAATAACACAACACATTACACATCTGAAATAAAACTCTCTACCCACTCAACAATGGCCCCTCCACAATACATTATCAACGCTCATGTTTTTGGCGAGACCTATGACAACGAAGAAGTTGGTTTTCTGTTTAGAAACACTGAGTTTAAACGATTTTGTTTAAGCAGAAAAGCAAATTTCAGTTACTTCAAAGGGAGATTAGAGACGAAGCTTGCAATGGGTGGTGTATCCCAGATTTTTTACCAATATCGATTTCTTCGTGGAGACAACCCGGTCAAGTTTATCCAAGTTGAGATCAAAGACGATGAAGACATGCAGAATATGTTTGCCAATCATGAGTATTCTGGTTACGAATGCATAGAACTGTATGTTACTCTACCAGAAGTTCAACCCACGCAAATGGTTGAGTCACAAGTCATTGATGCACTTGGAGACGAGCAAGCAGAGGTCGACGTTGTAGATGAAGAAGAAGAAGCACCGGAAATAGAAGTTGATAACCTGGTAAACGAGGAAAGTGTTTATGAACCGGAAGTTGTTGTACCACGAGATCAAGTGCATATGCCTCCAGTGCACATGAGGAACCTGAACTTTGATGGGGATGACGAACCATCGACTGATATTTTCTATGATCCATACACCCAAACAGATCAACGGTTAAAAGTAGGAGACATATTTCGTTCTAAGGAGGCATGTATCATGGCCATAAAAAGATTTCATATGGCAAACAATGTTGATTTTAGAGTTGATCGCGCCAATGTCGAAAGGTACAAAATTTACTGTAGAAACACTGATTGTGGATTCAGGTTGCATGCATCATACAGGAAGAGAAGTGACTCATGGGTTATAGGATATATTTCCCAAGATCACACATGTGTTAACACAAATGTTTCACAAGATCACCGTAAGCTAAGTTATGACATCATTTGTCAAGAAATCTTGCCTATAGTTGAAAAAGATCCATCGTTAAAGGTGAAAACGATAATCTCTCATATCGTTGCAACGTACAACTACACTCCGTCTTATAGAAAGGCGTGGCTGGCGAAGACCAAGGCGATCGAAGTTGTGTATGGAAATTGGGAGGATTCGTATAAACGACTCCCACGTTTCTTATATGCGCTTCAAATTTATGCTCCTGGAACTGTTACTATTTTAGAGACCCTTCCGGCACAATCTCCAGACGGAACATCACTTCAAGGAAATGTGATATTCCACAGGCTCTTCTGGGCTTTCCGCCCATGTGTACAAGGATTTTCATATTGCAAACCAATTCTTCAAATAGATGGAACTTGGTTGTACGGAAAATATAAAGGCACCATGTTGATGGCTGTGGCTCAAGACGGAAATAGTAACATCTTTCCTGTTGCTTTCGCTCTTGTGGAAGGAGAAACTGCTGGAGGTTGGGGTTTCTTTCTCAGAAATCTTCGGACACACGTTGCCCCCCAACCTGGACTTTGCTTGATTTCAGACAGACATGCTGCCATCGAGAGTGCGTACAACAATCCAGCAAACGGGTGGCAAAACCCTACATCAACGCATGTTTACTGTATTCGACACATCGCACAAAATTTCATGCGGGAGATAAAGGACAGGGCTCTTCGGAAGACTCTTGTCAATGCCGGATATGCGTTGACTCAACCGACGTTCCAATATTATCGACATGAAATTGTAGCGGCAAATCCAGATGCAGGCAGATGGGTAGACAATCTTGCTAGAGAGAAATGGACCAGATCATACGACAACGGGAAGCGATGGGGGCACATGACTACAAATCTTGTGGAGTCTATGAACGGGGTGTTTAAGGGCATCAGACACCTTCCGATTACTGCCTTGGTGGAAGCAACATACTATAGGATGGCTTCTCTTTTCGCAAGAAGAGGTGAGCGTTGGAATGCAGTTATAGAATCCGGACTATTATGGAGCGAAACATGCGTCAAATTCATGAAAGAGCAATCTGCCAAAGCCAACAGCCACATTGTGACATCTTTCGATCGATTCAACCGGACCTTCAGTGTTAAAGAAACGATTGACCATAACGAGGGCCTTCCGAGACAACAATATAGGGTTCTTATAGATGAAGGGTGGTGCGATTGTGGAAAGTTTCAAGCCTTTCGGATGCCATGCTCTCATGTAATTGCAGCATGTTCGTATGCGCATCAAGATCCGTTAGCACTTTTATCTCCCATTTACAAGGCAGATACCTTGCTCGGGGTGTACAACAACTCATTTCAAGTGATGGCAAAGGAGGATTATTGGCCTACGTATGAAGGGGACGTGGTTTGGCATAATGATAACATGCGGAGAAAGAAAAGAGGTCGCCCGAACAGCACCCGGATCACAACCGAGATGGATCATGAGAAAATGGTACGAAAGTGTAGCATATGTCGTGAAGTCGGGCACAATAAAAATACCTGTCCTAACCGTGGATCAAATTCCACCAACAATTAGTTGTATGTCATTTGTATTTTGTATCTGTATTTTTATTGATAATGTTTTTGTATTTGTATTAGTATTAGTATTAGTATTTGTATTTGTATTTGTATTTGTATTTGTATTTGTATTTGTATTTGTATTTGTATTATCCTGTATTAAATCAACTAGTTATGTCTTTGTCTCGTAGTGAAATTGTCTTCATGGCCCATACTGCCACTCTTTATTTTGGACAGTCAGTCAAATACGCATGCTTTCGTCTAGTCCCATCAAGTCAGTCATTGATCAGTGTGTCTGCATTTATCATACATGTTAGGCGTGCTTGTAAACAGTACGCAACATCATTAATTTTTTCTACCCACTACTATTATAAATTAGGGGCTCCTATGGTTGAGTTTACACAGTTACACAAACACCAAATACCAAACAATCACACAAACACAACCATGCCTCGCCGGACAACCATTAGGCCAGATGGATGTCACCGGACAACAGAGTTGCCGCCCCGGAGATCAACATGGCGTGCCGAACCTGAACCGGAGTATCGCAGAAGGAACGGACATGTCATATTCTCCGCCGTCAAACCTCCCATGCCGGTTATGTTTTGGAATATCTTTTCCGTCGAGCAACTCAAGAGGACTCTCCTGAGATTTTTAGAGGGGGAGTACGAGGCCGGCGAACAAATAAGAAGCATCAAGAGGCTTAAAACAAGGGCTGATGATGTGACTGGAGCAACGATAACTTTCTGGGATAACGTCGAATACGACATTGATGCCATTCAAATGATGCATGGACCTAATGACATTGTTTTAACCGTGGTGATTTCTTAGATGTTTTACTTTATCTTTTTCTGTTGGTTATTTTCTATGTACCTTTTAATTAATGAATGAACTACTCTTTTCCGTGGACGCTCGAGTTAGCTGATTCACTGATCTTATCTGTTGCAATTTAATATATATATTTTTTTAATACTTTAAAATAAAAACAATTTATTAATAAATCAAAAAAAACAAAATATAATTTATTTATTTATGTTAAAAACAATTTTATTAATAAATAACAAAAAAAAAATAAAAAAAATAGTATATAAACAATTAAAAAAAAAACAAAAAAAAAGGAAATGTGCATATAGGCGCCACCCTAGGTGGCTAAAAAGAGAAAATACACATTGATGCCACATGGGGTGGCGCATAGGTTATGAAGATTTACTCTTTGGCGCCACCAGAGGTGGCTCCTATACAGGTAATTTTTCCGAAAAGATGATTTTTGGTGTAAATAAATTATTAAACATGGTTATTTGGATTTTTTTCCACACAAATTCCAACTCTTGTATTAGATTTACTGTAAATACTCAGTTTTTCATTATTTTGAGTTTTTTTACATTTAAAAAGGTTTAACTATAGGACGGGGGTTCAATTAAATTTGAAATGGATTAACTATAGGACGAGGGTTCAATTAAATCTTTCACCGGTGAAACCTCTTAAAATAATCTTATGATTAATTGAATGTGTTAGATCTAATATAAAAAAAAAATAGAAATATGTAAAATCAATTGTAGGTAATTTTTTTTTCAACATAGTGGTACGATATTCGTACTTTTCGTAAGAAATTTTTTCTACTTAAATGTTGTCTAAATGTTGTCTGGTTTCTGTTTCTACTTTGCAAGTTTTTCTTCTTCACCACTACCACAACATATCTTTCTCCTTGTTCACTGCACCTTCCTCTTCTTCATCACCGCCGCAACATAACTTTCTCTTTGTTGTAAAAGATATTCTCCACTGCAACACAACCTATTTAACACTGTGAGAACCACCGCTGCAATACAGTTCTATCACCGCCACGAGATCCACCGCCGCAACATAACTTATTTACTGCTCCGAGAGCCACCAATGCGACACGACCTATCTACCGTCGCGAGAACCACCGTTGCAACACAACCTATTTATTACTGCGAGAGCCACTTCACTCATAGTCTCGCCGTCGTCACTGCCACTTGAAGTAGTTCTTATTTTTTTTACAAAACTTCTAATTTTCAATCTTATTTATTCAAATTCTCGATAATCAAATGTTAATCGGTGAGTTTTCACTTCTTCAAATTTTCTTTGATTGGTTTTAAGCTTGCAGCATCAATGAAGCTAATATTGTTACCAAACTCAATTTTAGGTCATTTTCTTGTTGAATTGTTTACGACACTTGTTTGATGTAATTTTCAAGGACCACCTCCATATTTCCTAAATTTGAGTTTGTTCTTCTGAGTGAAGCTTGTAGTCATAAGTCTGATGTTTGTGCTCTTTTGTCTGTGAGTGTTGAACCAATTATATATGTGTTTATTTATTGAGAGCATTTAAATTTTTTTCCAAGACTGTATCTTGCGAAATAATTTTAGTAACTTGGTATTGCTTCATAGATGTTAAATATTGCTCCTCAATATAGCCTATGTTGTTTTGATTTGTCTGCTCGGATTTTCCAATAATAACTTGTTGTAAATAGGTGACTTTGGCTCTTCACTTGTTAAATTTTGAGCCAACCATGAATGGGTTTGTTTGTAGAATATTTGTTGATGTGCTTATGAAGTTTTGTTCTTCTGAAGTTATTATTTGGTTAGCAAAGACTGCTTGAGTATACTTATTAGTAATTTTTGTTATGAAAATAACATGGATGGCATATTTGGTGTAAGAAACAGAGAAAGAATATCGGTACCATTTGTCGAATAGTTATAGGTGGTATGGAGGTAAAAGGAGAAAATTTTAAATATTCGTATTTGTGTACTTTAGCACTTATGTTAAAACTATGTTATTTATTGTGATAGGAACTAGGAGACGTGTCAACGGAAACAGGTGAGACTACTGTTGATGATATTAGTCTCTCTCTCTCTCTCTCTCTCTCTCTCTCTCTCTCTCTCTCTCTCTCTCTCTCTCTCTCTCTCTCTCTCTCTCTCTCTCTCTCTCTCTCTCTCTCTCTCTCTCTCTCTCTCTCTCTCTCTCTCTCTCTCTCTCTCTCTCTCTCTCTCTCTATATATATATATATATATATATATATATATATATATATATAATTTGCAATTGCCAAATCACATGAACTTTTTCTGTATCGCAGTTGAAAAAAAGAATTCATTGGATAGTTCAATAGGAAAAAAAGGGAATTTGGATCTCTTCGTAAAACCCCGACAAATCTAGTTGTTCTTGAAGGTGACTGCTTAGATACTGGTGGTGATGGAGGGGAGTTGGATTCTTATCTGGTATTTTAATCAATTGGAGTTGTTAATATAACAGTGTTTGTATAATTTTGGTGACTAATGATATGATGAATTGTTGCACCTGTCTACCACAGACTTGTACCTATATTTTATTTTATTGGACGTGTCTGATGTTGTTGCAGTTAATTAGTATATGAAGGGGGAAAGTTGGTACGGCATATAATGGTACTAACAGAGCAACCTCAACTCGTGAGGCTTTCTTTCTCCTAGACGTTCTAGTGGAGATGCTCATAAATCGATTGCGAAGAGTCAGTTTGCTAATATCGTGTTCTCTCCTAAAAATATTAATTTTGAAGACAACGAAGCTCGGCTAAGTCCTACGGCCTCTGCTGGTTTTGTAACACTTCAATACTTGTCATACTTTTATTTTGTTTAGAAATGAAGGTTGTGATAAGGAAGGGTTGTCTTTAGGTCCCGATTATATGGTAGAAGTTGTTGTTCATGTCAAGAGTTAGAGGGGGCATACTTTAGTTAGTGTAGTATCCTTGGGAGTGGTCAGTGATATGGTTGCATTTGTTTTGAAGTGGCTGCATCTTAGCCTTGGATTTATCGCATAGTTGCTTTTCAGCTAAGGTTTTTTGTGCATGTGGTGCATTCACGCTTGGTTCTTTGCTTGAGGCGGTTCTTATCGATAGCTTTGATTTGGTTGCGTGTAGAATCCTGTTTATCAATGTTTGTATGTATTTGAGTAGCTGTGATTAATTTTGGGGTTGGATTAGCTTGGGTGGAGTTTTTGTCATATAGTAGTATGAATGTAACATATTGTAAATTATAAATTGAAATTGTCTTTAATATTACTTTTATATACAATACTTTAATAGACATATCTATGCTAATAAACTAACAAATTTTCTTAACATTCATGACCCATTTTCTTCAGACGAACAGTGTTGAAGTGTGTGTTCAGTAAGGTAGACTGGGAAAAATTGATATCACTGGAATAGAAAATTAACTTCTAAAACTATCATTCTTGACTAGTTCTACCTTATCAGAGTTCATTGAAGTAGCCTAAATTTTCCTAAATTGAAATCGGCGAAAGTATGACAATCGGGCTAGAGTAACAACTCTACACTAACATATGACATTAATTACTAAAATTTCCAACATTTTTGATATCCAGGAGACCTCTTGGAAGTGGCTAAAATCAAAGGTTGGGGAATCATGTTGTTATAATGTATTCCCCAACCTTAAACCTTCCACCTCCTGCAACATGAACATCTATCACAACACGCACCGCATAAATCATTATCATGCATTAGCTTGGTCGCTTCACTCCAGTAACATACCATACATGTCACCGTATTCACCTGACATCATCAGAAAGCCTTGCAACCCAAGCAATCCTTTTTAAGCTCCAAGCTTTATTTGACATCATTATAAAGCCTAGTCTCGCCTAGAACAACATTTTGAAACCCAGTCTCTCCTGGAACAACATTTTAAAGCCCAGCCTTGCCTGACCCATCATATGAAACTTTAGCCTTGCCTAGCAAACTATCTCAAAGCCCAACATCGTTTTGTATATATCAAGACCCAATGTCACTCAGCACCTCTATCAATATCAATCACTCCTTTCAACTAGTAATTGGTATCATCGCATGACATGCATAACCTCATGGATCATATAATCAAAGATAAGCATCTCATACATGTGTAGCAAAACCCTACATAATATAACCACAAACACATATGTTGCGACTGATTTTCTCCCCAACAGAGTATTTCAGTCAATCTACATATAACCCCAACCCTTTTGGCACCTCTCAGAAAAAATAATACAATTAGCATATTTCATAATATGCATGATCTCTTGCATTTCATAATCAGAACACTAATGCATCACATATAATATACACCCGATTTCTTTTGCGACTGATCTATTTCCCAAGCAGAATACTTCAGTCAATCATCAGAAAACTAGTGATATTTATAGATAAGAACTATCTTAGCCCTCACAACTAAGGTCTTCCCCAACAAAATCATGGATATTTCCAGCCTTGTGAGAGTTATTTGTCAAGTATACCCCAACAGATCATTCCCCCCAGTGGAGTCACCACAACTCCTGTTTATCAGATCACATGTAGGAAACACTATCTATACCAATACTGTAAACACCTTCAAAGTATATTCTTCAAATATACTTAGAATCCCCAGCAAGTCACTATATTTTTTTTCAGTATCATCAACCTTCCTTCAGTTTCATCAGACTTTCTTTAGTCATCAGATTTTCATCAGACATCAAATTTATTTTTCTTGTTTACGTCAGACATCAGATTTATTTTTTCTGTTTACAATAGACATCAGATTTATTTCCTGTACTCTATCAAGCCAACATTTGATACCATTTCATCAGACATCAAATTTATTTTTCTTATTTACATCAGACATCAAATTTATTTTTTCTATACGACATCAAGCAATCGTTTGACACCATTTCATCAAACATCAGATTTATTTCCCTGTTACGATATCAAGCGGTCATTTGATGCCATTTCATGAATCATTAAATTTAATTTTCCTATTACGGTATAAAGCGGACATTTGATACCATTTCATCAGTCATTAGATTTATTTTTCTGTTACAGTATTAAGCGGGCGTTTGATATCATTTCATCAATCATTAGATTTATTTTCCTGTTACAGTATCAAATAGATGTTTGATATCATTTCATCTGTCATCAAGTTTATTTTCATGTTACCGTATCAAGCAGGCACTTATTATACTTTCATTAGTCATCAGATTTAATTTTCTTATTATGGTATCTAGCGGGCATTTGATATCATTTCATCAGTCATCAGATTTATTTTCCCGTTACAGTATCAAGCGGGCTTTTGATACCATTTCATCAGATATGAGATTTATTTTCTCTGTTACGGTATTAAGCAGATGTTTGATACCATTTCATTAGACATCAGATTTATTTCTCCTATTACGGTATCTAGAGAACACTTGATACCCTTTCATCAGAAATTCAATTTATTTTTTCTGTACGGTATCAGGCGATCGTTTGATACCATTTCATCAGACATCAGATTTATTTCCTGCACGATATCAAGCAGACGTTTGATACAATTTCAACAGACATCGAATTTATTTTTCCTGTTTACATCACACATCAGATCTATTTTTCCTGTACGGTATCAAGCGATCATTTGATACCATTTCATCAGACCTCAAATTTATTCTTCCTATACGGTTTCAAACGATCGTTTGATACCATTTCATTAGAAATCAAATTTATTTTTCTGTTACATCAAACATCAGATTTATTTTCCCTGCACGGTATCAAACGATCGTTTGATATCATTTCACCAGACATCAAATTTATTTTTCCTGTATTATATCAGTAATCGTTTGATACCATTTAATCAGACATCCGATTTATTTTTCCTATTACGATATCAAGCAGGAAGTTTGGTACCATTTTATCAGACATTAGGTTTATTTTTCCTGTTACCGTATCAAGCGAACATTTGATACCATTTCATCAGACATCAGATTTATTTATTTTTGTACGGTATCAAGCGATCGTTTGATACCATTTCATGAAACATTAGATTTATTTCCTGCACGTTATCAAACGGACGTTTGATGATACCATTTCATCAGACATCATATTTATCTTTCTTGTTTACATTAGACATCAGATTTACTCTTCATGTACGGTATCAAGTGATCGTTGATACCATTTCATCAAACATCAGATTTATTTTTCCTACCCGGTATCAAGCAATCATTTGATACCATTTCATCACTCATCAGACTTATTTTTCCTGTACGGTATCAAGCGATCGTTTGATACAATTTCATCAGACATCAGATTTATTTTCCCAGTACGGTATTAAGTGGTTGTTTGATACCATTTCATCAAAAATTAGATTTTTTTTCTTACATCAGACATCTGATTTATTTTTCTGTGCTGTATCAAATGATCGTTTGATGCCAATTCATCAGACATTAGATTTATTTTTCCTTTTACATCAGATATCTTATTTATTTTTTGTGTATGGTATCAAGTGATCATTTGATACTATTTTATCAGAAACCAGATTTATTGTTCATGTACGGTATCAAGCGATCAATTGATACCATTTCATCTGACACCCGGTTTATTTTTTCTGTTACATCAGACATCTTGTACGGTATCAAGTGATTGTTTGATACCATTACATCAGACATCGTATTTATTTTTCATGTACGATATCAAGCGGATGTTTGATATCATCCATGGGAAAGATGAACCGCTCCGGGCCTATATAGAAAGATTCAACAAAGAGGCCGTCCAGGTGTCCACTACGGCCCACATGAAGAAATTCATGCTCGAACAGGTCTCCGGCCTCGCTCCGATTTCGCCAAAGCTGTCGGGATTGAAACGTCGCCCACACTGGACGTGTTCTTCCTCAAGGCCCAGGCGTATATCCAGTACGAGGAAAAGGAGGCCGCTCATGCCGCCCGCAATTCCAGGCACAAAGAGGGTACCAAGGGTGCCCGTCAGGACGAGTCTCGTCGAGGGTCGGACAAAAAGAAAGAGGACAAAGGTCGCGACCCTAAGGATTATAAGGGTCTGCCGGGGAAGTTCCGAGAATACACGCCACTCAATGCCTCCAGAGAGTGCATCTTGACAGAATGCGCCAATGCTGAGTTCCAAACGGGTAAAGTCCGTTTTCCAAAATTTGTGCCCGCCAGGCCGAACGTGGACAAGTCCAAATACTACCGCTTCCACAAAGGCCACGGGCACAACACCGAGGACTGCATTCACTTGAAAGACGCAATAGAAATACTGATCGGGGAGGGGCACCTGAAACAGTATGCCAAGAAACAAGAGGCCGCACAGGAGAGTAAACCAAAAGCTGAAGACAAGCCCGCCGACGATACGCCCGCCATTCAGGTGGCTTTGAGCATCACAAGGCCAGAGGATTTCTACCTTCCTGACAGGGCCAAGATCCCCCACAACCTTTCTCCACATAGCCCCTGGGAACTCTTCCCTTCAGCTATGGTCATTTCAGGAGGGGGGTTCAGCAAACTCACGGTCGGATCTGTCAAACGAAAGTTTGACGAACTGATATCGGCCAGTTCGGGCAAAACCGCATCATTGGACATCACCAGAAGCGGCTCATCCCCCATTGCGTTTCATCAAAAAGAACTGCCAGGTGGCGCCCCCAATGCCACCATACCTCTTCTCATCCGGGCACGAATGGCCAACTTCGACGTCCGTCGAATCTTAATAGATCAGGGGAGTTTGGTGGACATCATGTACTCCCAACTATTCAAAACATTACAGTTGGACGACCGTCACCTCACACCATACGTGGGATCTGATCTTCAAGGCTTCAACGGCACAGTCACCAAGCCTTGGGGATTCGTCGAACTAATTGTCTCGGTCGGCAATGCAGAGACTGCTCAGGCCGTCAAAGTCCAATTCCTGGTCATCGACTGCCCATCAATCTACCAGTGCATCCTGGGGAGACCTACTCTGGCAGGACTAATAGCGGTCCCCTCCACGATCCACCTAAAACTCAAGTACTACACGGCGAAGGGACAGGTGGCCACCCTCAACGGTGACATTGAAGCCGCTTGAAGATGTTTCGAAGCCTCGGCCAAAGGACTCAGCTCGATAAAGGCTGCGCCACAGCCCCAGGACAAGTCCTCTACCTGCGTCATCCCGGAAGCTCCAAAGCCTCTTCCTCGCATCGACACCGTGGACCTGGACAACAGGTTCTGCGGAGACACAAGCGTCTAAGAAAGTACAGCAAGAGCCTCCGACGAGAGCCTAAGGCCGATACCAGACGGGGACTTCGAACTGGTACCACTGGGAAAAGATCCGACCAGAGGGGTCAAGATCGGCATCAATCTGCCCGACCTGGCCAGGAAGCAGCTAAAAGCATGCCTCTGAGAGAATGCCGACCTGTTCGCTTGGAGCGCAACCGAGATACCCGGCCTAGATCCCGACGTAGCCTGCCACCACTCACCATTGATCCGACCAACAAGGCCATCGCTCAAAGAAGGAGGAAGCAGTCCCCGGAAAAAATGGCCGCGGCTGAACTAGCTGTTAGGGACCTCCTAAAGGCCAATTTCATATCGGAGGCCAAGTATATAACTTGGCTCTCCAATGTTGTACTTGTGAAAAATCTAATGGAAAATGGCACACGTGCATTGACTACACCGATCTTAATAGGGCTTGCCCTAAAGATGCTTATCCTTTGCCGAACATAGATAAACTAGTAGATAATTCCGCCGGTCTTAAATTACTATCGTTTATGGATGCATATTCTGGATATAATCAAATACCCATGTCTAAAACGGACAAAAAATACACTGCTTTCATGACCGAATCGGGCAACTATTACTACAACGTAATGCCCTTCGGCCTTAAAAGTGTTGGGGCCACATACCAGCAAATGATGAATAAAGTATTCCGAGCAGAAATAGGCGATATGCTCGAAGTATACATGGACGATATGATCGTCAAGTCACAAGTGGAGACCGACCACGCACTCCATCTCAAAAAGGTTTTCGAACAAGCTTCGAAGTGCAAAAGGAGGTTTAACCCCGAAAAATGCACGTTCGGAGTTCGGGCCGGAAAATTCCTCGATTTCTACTTGACAGAAAGAGGAATCGAGGCGAACCCAGACAAATGCCGGGCGTTCTCAGATTTCCCCACACCTAACTCAAAGAAATCTATCCAATCCCTGAACGACATGCTTACGTCATTGTCCAGGTTTGTGGCCAAATCCGCCCAGCACGCTCTCCCCCTCTTCAAGCTTCTGCGAAAAGAGGCCGCGTTTGAATGGATGGACAAATGCGAGCGCGCCCTCGCCCATCTCAAACAGGCCCTCTCATGCCCACCGGTCCTCTCAAGACCGAGTGTGGGGGAGACCCTTTACCTGTATCTGGCCGTTGCCTCCGAGGTCGTCAGTGCCGCCCTTATCCGAGAGACCCCGGAGGGACAAAAGCCCATCTATTTCACGAGCAAAGCGCTCCAAGGCCCCGAGGTCAGGTACCAACAAATCGAAAAGGTTTCATTGGCATTAATCAATGCGGCCAGGAGACTGAGACACTACTTCCTGGCGCACACCATAATCGTACGAACCGAGCAGCCCATAAAACAGTTGCTGGGACACCCAGATATGGCAGGAAGGATGCTCCGTTGGTCGCTAGAAATTTCAGAATTTGACATCAAATATGAGGGGAGAAAGGCACTAAAGGCGCAAGTCTTGGCAAACTTCGTGGCTGAAATGGTCTTCCCCGAATCACCAACCTGTGACGCTAAAAAGTGGATCTTGTATGTGGACGGAGCATACAGTCCGTCTGGGAGCGGGGCTGGCATCGTCTTAGAGAACGGAGAAGGAACTCTAATAGAGGTATCACTCTCCCTGACCTTCCCCACCTCCAACAATCAGGCAGAATATAAGGCGCTCCTCGCAGGACTACATCTCGCCGAGGATGTAGAGGCCGAGGAAGTCGAAATATTCACCGATTCCCAGCTGGTGGCGTCCCACGTCTCGGGCGAGTATTAAGTCAAGAACGATCACCTCGCTGAGTACTTAACCCTCGTTCGTGAAACAACGGCACGCTTCAAAAAGTCCATAGTAAGACACATTCCCCGGGAGCACAATAACCGGGCGGATATTTTATCAAAGTTGGCCAGCACGAAAAAGAAAGGAGGTAATAGATCTGTGATCCAAGAAGTCTTGCCCAGACCTAGCACGGAGACTCCGGCCGGAACGCTCCAAGTTAGCGCGATCGGGGACTCATCCTGCTGGATGACTCCGGTCTACAATTACCTCACGAGCGAACTCCTACCGGACGATCCCAAAGAAGCTGCTATAATAAGAAGAAGGGCTTGCTCGTATGTCTTGATCGAAAACCAGCTGTATCGCCGAGGGTTCTCTATTCCCCTCCTCAAATGCGTGGACGAGGGCAGTGCCCCTCACATACTCAGAGAAATACACGAAGGAATCAACTCCCAACATCTTGGAGGGAGGTCCCTCGCCCGAAAAGCGTTACGGGAAGGATATGACTGGCCCACCATGCAGCATGACGCCAAAGAGTACGCAAAAAAATGTGACAAGTGCCAACACTTCGGGGACATGCACATCGCACCTCCCACCGAGCTTAAGTCCTTATCATCACCTTGGCCGTTTGCCTGGTGGGGCATGGGTCTCCTCGGACCATTCGTCACCGGAACCAATCAAAACAAATATCTCATAGTCGCTGTCGATTACTTTACCAAATGGATCGAGGCCGAACCACTGGCCAAAATCACCTCCCTAAACGTCCTACGTTTCTACAAAAGAAACATTCTAGCCCGGTTCGGAGTACCATTGGCCATCGTCACCGACAACAGCACCCAGTTCACCGACAAGCATTTCCAAGAGTTTGTCGAAAGGCTAGGGACTAAGCAACACTTTGCATCTGTCGAGCACCCCCAGACGAACGGACAAGCCGAGGCTGCCAACAGGGTAATCCTCAGAGGCCTTAAAAGGAGGTTAGATGAAATTAAAAAAAGGTGGGTCGAGGAACTACACAGCATCCTCTGGGCCTACCGGACCACCCCGCACTCTACTACCAGGGATACCCCTTTCCGACTCACATACGGAACGGAGGCCGTCATCCCCATTGAGGTACACGTGCCCACCAGGCGCACGGAAGAACCCCTCGAAGAAGAAACGAACAGAGAGGCCATCTGGGAGGAACTCGATTTGTTCGAAGAAATCCGAACAAGTGCCGCCCTGCGCGAAGCGTCTCTCAAACAAAAAATCGCTCTAAGACACGACACGAAGGTCGTTAAACGAGAATTCGAAGTGGACAGTTTAGTGCTCAAGAGAAACCACAAGGATTCTCGTGAAGGCAAGCTGGCCGCAAACTGGGAAGGCCCCTCCCGCGTCCGAGCGAAAACCGAAAACGGGGCCTACTATCTAGAAAATCTACAAGGAGAAGAACTTGCTCGACCTTGGAATGCTGAAAAACTGAAACAATATTACAGCTAAGAGCCCGAAAACGCTCGAAGAAACAGGTGCGACCCAGGTACAAGCCCAGCACCTCATGATGAAATAAAACGACAAGAACCCGCCCATGATTGAGCAGATTCCCTGCCCTTAGGGGGGCACGAACACCGAGCCCCCCGTCGTAGCGGTACCCCGTTGGTAGAACGCCCTTCTCGCGAAGGGATCGTTCACACCATGAGATTCGGACCCCAGCACAACGGAGCTCGAGACTCACCTTGGCCAGGCTATTGTCCCCGACAGTCGACCAAAGTTCTACACACTCGGCGACCATATTCAACAGTCGAGCAATTCCCTACAAGCTAGTTAAAATAACAACATCATAATAAAAATATTTTATTCATTAAAAGGGAACGATTACAAAAGTCCAAACGGACAGAAACAACAGTACATCAATCCTCCCTTGACCGACGGAGAAACTCTTCAGAATGAAGATACTGGTACCAATCCTCATCCCACTCCGTCTCTGTGCCGTCCTCATTGGCCACGATCCTCACGCCCGAGGACCGAGCACGCTCGGCCGACTCACGAGCCCCCTAGAACGGGAAGCAGACCCAGCAGAGGTCCCCTCTTTCTTCTTCGCCCCCTTTGTTCCATGAGAGCACGAAGCTTTGGAAACCTTCTTTCCTTCAGAACCACCCATCTCTGCAAAAGAAAAATGAGGAAAGAAGTCCCAAAGACCTCCCTTTTATAGGGGAAGAGAAACACAATAAATACAAAAACCTCGAGGGTATCGAAAGAGCATTAAATGCCCCTTTCACGCTTGAGGAACAGTCTGCATACGGGCACAAGTACCAAGGAAATTAAAGGCTATATCGGAAACACACAGATAAAGGGCGAATAAATGACTAAAAGTTAAAAGAGCATGAAGCCCCAGATGTGCCCGACACTAGGCCATTACGACCCAGGTCGGTAAAATATTCACACATCAGTTCTAAGGGGGCATAACCCCCATAAATATCAAATAAACAAATAAAAGTGGCACGCATGCCAAACACTTAGAAAAAAAGAAATCAGACTCGATTTTCACCTCCAGTCATGGACGACTCCTCCCCACCGATCACGAAGCCCGGAGAAACTATCTGGCTATCTTCCATGCGGTGCAACGGCCCGGTATCCTCGGTCACCAATAAAAGAGCAGGGGAACGGTCGCAACAATCTTCAAATACCGGCAAGTAAGCTCAAATGCCCGGATGAAGGCGATCGAGTTGGGGTGGAGTTGACTGGGCGCCAGTTCCAGGTGATTAAAAACGGAGATCTGAAAATCAGTAAAGGGCACCCGAAAACCCATGTCCCGGAAGAGGATCTGATTGGGGAGATACTTGTCACAGACTCGATCGTCTTCCCCAGGCACTACGACCGACCAATCATTCCGGTTAGCATCGCCCTCCGGATCCACATACCCCCCGATCTCCAAGTGGATATCTGACAAGTCGGTAAGGAAGTGGCTCACGGATCCCTCTACTTCCTCGCTGACCCAGGTGTCAGGGAGCGGCTCGTCCGCAACGGGCGGAGTCCTCGAGGAAGAACCTGAAGTAGATGTTTCGCCCTGGTCGGCCATTAGCACCTGAAAAAGTAAAGGAAAAAAGTGAATTCGACAGCACGATCAAATCCACTTTTCCACCGCCGTTCAAGTGAAAGGGCGTATGACGACCAAGGGGCGAAAGGCCCCCGGTCATGCCCCTTTCAAAGAGCCAGGCCACGACGAAGACACTTAAAGCTTAAACCCAGAATTTAAATAAAAACCCTAGAAGCTAACACAAGGGGCATTGGTTCTGGAAAACGAGTTCCACAATCACAGTCACGCAATAAGAGGAACTCCATATACCACTACCAGACGACGGTGGAGAACCAGTCTCCACCACCGTCAACCACCAACAGAACACTAAACGTTCCCTAAGATCAATCATTCCTATCCTAATCACCACTTATGCATCTCTAAAAACAGGGAAAAACACAAAAGAACATGATAGAAAGGGAATCAGAACTTACAAATTGAATTCTGAAACGATTGAGTGAGAAGAAGTTGATGTCGTCGCGGTGGTCGGAGCTACACAGAGAAAAGCCGAGGAGATTCAGTGAGCCGGGGAGATCAAAATGCGAAAAGTTCTGAATATGAGGGGTTTTCAAGTATATATAGGCGCCAAACAGCCACACGTGCACGCCACGTGGGCCCAGTAGTGGAAGGGTCATCATTAACCCTAAGGGCCTATGACTAGCCTAGCCATTATTTCGCATTAAATGCAGCACAAGGCTCAATGTCTGACACACCCACGCTGCCTCCCTCAGCTCCGGACAAACTTTTCCTCTCCTCGTCAATAACGCTCGGATCATCCACAACTTCTCGCCCCCAGCCGGACGCCACGTCCCGGCTCCACGGCGGGGCTTCCCCCGCCCGGTTTCCTTAAGTCCTCACTTCCCTGACCGGAAGCAACGACTTGGGGGGCTCCTGTTCCGGACTAGCCAAATTGTTCCAATTGGCCCAACTCTTCATGGCCCAAACGCGCGACGACCTCTTCAGACCCGCTCCAGGCAAAAACAAGACACAACTGACCATGCACCAGCCTCGTGCTCGGCAATGGCTAATCTTCCGCGTTTCCCGGCCATAGATTTTGCCAAAGCCCCCTTTATACGGAATCCAACTCTTATAAATAGCCCTCTAGTCCTAGAGGGCAAGGTAATCACTTCTTACCCCAAAAATTCTCTTACTTTCTGTTGTACCTTGTTGTCCAAACACTTACTTTGGCGTCGGAGTGCCTTGCAGGTACAACCCCTTTTTTCTCTCAACTGTCCAGACGTTCAAGCTGCTCGTTGCTGGCCACCTGTTCTGCTTGTCAAGATCAATATTTATTTACCAAATTTTAGAATTTTTTAAAATGAGAAGAATTAAATATGAATTTTTTAAATTTCAAAAGATAATGTTAAAAGTAATTAAAATCTCGAATTAGAAATCAAATTTTGAGTTGCAAACATTCTAAATATGTCTCCAAAATAATCATTCAAAAATACACATTGGTTTAACACTAGGGAGTAAAATTCCGTACATAATAATTTTGTAGGGATCAAAACTTGCCATTTATTTATACAAAGACAAAAAAATTGGTATTTTATAGAGGCCAAAAATATATTTAACCCTAAAAAAATTTATAATTGTTTTAAAAATAGAAATGATTTATATAATGAAAAAATAATCATATTAATTATAAAATAGAAATGATTTAAAATCAATTAAATTAATTATTATAAAAATTATTTTAATTTTTTAATTCATGTCTTTTAATATTCTTTAAACTATATAAATATGTTATATTAAGAATCATAAATATTTAATTATTTAATTTACCTCCACTTTTTTTTAGAAGTAACACTCACTTTTCACAGTTACTAGATTGTGACCCGCGCGATACGCGGTTGTGAGCATGATTTAGAAGTATCAATTATTTTTATGTTTATATCTTTAAAAATTATGTACAATTTTGATAAATAAAAATAACAGTATACATTATCATTAATTTTTTTAGTTACAAAAAAAAACACTTTTATATATCACTTTTTAATATAAATTAATAATAAATGAAGTTTAAAAAGTTATTAACAATATTAGTTGGCTGTTATAAAAGTTATCAGTAATATTAGTTTGAAATAATAAAAATTAGTAAAACATTTGAAAGGTGAGATTGAAAAACATGAGGAGTTCGAAAAAAAATAAATATATTTTTGTAATTCATTTCATCAACTATTTTGCTTCTTAAAAAAATCAAATTTTAAGATGAATTAATAAAATTGTGACAAAGAAATATTTTTTTTTATAATAATATATTAGGAATGTAACATTAAAATTTTATTTTGTGAAGAAACAATTCAATAAAACAAAGACCTTCTTTGAGTCAATTAAATAATTATTTATATTTATTGAATAAATTATCTACTTATTCTATGTTGTTATGCCTATATATTTAGTTTTATATATATTATTAATATATATTTAAGAAAATTTTGTTCATGTATCAACGGAATTAAAAAGAGTTTTATTTACCGAATTTCAAATTATATATATTAAGATAGGAAAAAAATTTTAAATAACCAAGTTTAATAAAAAAAAATACCAAAAAAACCATGTTTTCGGGGTATTTACCAAACTGTCTAGGTTTGAGACAAGTGGATGCGCCAAACCAAATGGCGCATAAGTGTTAAAAGAGGGTGCATGCGCCAAACCATTTGGCTAACACAAAAAAAGGGAGTGTTTGCGGCAAATGGAATGGCGCATTAGGCTAGCTTTTTGCCCTAATAGCCAAACCATTTGGCGCATTAGGGTAAGTCTTTTTTTTTTTTAATTTTTTTTATTACTTAAGTGGTCATTATATATATCAATTTTCAAATTATTTGTTTAGTTTTTATGATTTAGTTCACAAAATGTAAATTGGCATTTGATTAAAGAAAACGAAACATCGGTTACAATTAATTAAAGAAAACGATACATCGACAATAACTAAAGAAAACACAACAAAATGCTTAATGACGTCCATCACCAAGATAGCCATCTGTTCCGCACGACGGTCTTGTTATCACACGTTTACCGCAATCGTTGATGCCGCCGCGAAGCCTAGCACCCCTCTACCCCTTCGTGCTTCTTGCTGGGTCTGTGTCACTAGGCCTGGAAGTGGGTTGTCTCGTGGGTCGCTGTCTATGAATTCGTCGACGCCACCATAATTTTCCGGAAAACCGCTGTTGTATAGTCGGTTACCCATCCCCTCATAAGTGTTGAGAAAAGACTTCAGGTTGGTAGCACCCAACAACACTAGAACTACCTTGATTAAAGCCAAATTGGTTCGACGGGGTTGCATAGCCAGAAGGGGTGCCACGGTGAGATGATTCTTCATGAGGACCATCGTCGGGACTTAGATGTAGGCTTGACGAACCGGGCGTAATGTTTTGGCCGAACGACCTTGCGGACCCTGCATACGCTGAAAACCCTAATGGTTGTGATTGGGTCCGATACTGGTCAGCGGAATGGTGTTGGTCTTCATCTTCTTGAAAAGGTTGAGACCGTGATTGGAACAGATTTGGTTGCCGGTAGTTGCGGGAAGAACGGGACGAAGTGGAGAACAGATTTTGTTGTTGCTGCTGAAGTTGTTGTTGTTGTAGTTGTTGTTGATGCAGTTGTTGTTGTAGTTGTTGGCGTTGTTGTTGGCGTTGTTGTTGTCGTCGTTGTTGTTGTTGTAGTTGTTGTTGTTGTTCCTCTTCAGGTTGTTGTTGGGGTAGGATGTAGTTGTGAGCACGAGGGTCTATTAAGTAGAACGGATCTGCAATAAACAAGTTAGAAGTTGTAACCGTACGATACCAACTCATGTACTCGGCGGACGGTTTCATCTCATGATCATTGACAGGGAAGTTGAGGACATATTGGCGACTGTCCTTCCACATCTGGCGGTGATCGGGTGCAAAATCCTTCCAGTTTTGGTGAGTCCACTGATGTTGTCCATACATTACGTTGACGGATAATAACCTAGAAGGCACGTATATGTATTATTGGGATCGTGTGAAAGACGATGTGGACGTGGATATAATGTTTTCGACACACAGTGGAGAAGTTAACCGAGGCGTCGAAAATCCACTTGTTCTTGCAGTGATACTTGAGTAGTTTAGACTAAGTGTTGTTTTCTTTGTTGCAATGTGATTTCGTGTACTACCAGTTGTTCTGTGTTATTTTCTTTTTTGCAATGTAATATCGTGTTCTACCGGCTGTTTCGTGTTGCAAACGCCGAATCATTTAATTAAAATTAATGTGGTTGTTGTGTTAGTTGTGGTTGTCTGAACATAATTTTAACATATAAGATTATATATATATATATATATATAATTATATATATATAATTATATATATATAATTATATATATATATATAAAAATATTTCAACATCTAATATTATATATATATATATATATATATATATATATATAATTCTCACTTATAAAGAAAGAGAAAAAAAACAGAACATCGTTGATAGGAATCTTGTGACAGACATAGATCGGCGTGCGTCTGTCTAGTCGCGTCGTGTTGGAATTTTGTGACAGACATAGATCATCGTGCGTCTGTCTAGTCTCGTCAATTTGGAATCATGTGATAGACATAGATCAGTGTGCGTCTGTCTAGTCACGTCATGTTGGAATCGTGGGACAGACCTAGATCAGCGTGCGTCTGTCTTTTATGTTTAATTTGGAATCTTCGGACAGACATATATCAGCGTTTGTGTGTCTTGAGACAATGCAAAGCTGTAAGATTTACCCTATATAAGACAACCAATATTTTCTAAACATTACAACACACACAATCAATATTGCCTACTCTGAAATTACAACACCTAAACACTAACCCGAAAAAATGGCTTCAACTACCCAATACCTTGTACATGCCCATCTAAACGGTGAGACTTACTCACATGAAATAGCTGGTTTTGTGATGAGAAACACGCAGGTTGTGCCATTTTTGTTAAGCAAAAGAGCCACCTTTATATACTTCATTCAGCGACTACAAGCTAAGATTGCAATGGGTCCTATTGCAAACATTTTTTACCAATGTCCCTCTTTCAACGACAACAACATCGTCAAGTTTTATGAGATGGAGATTGCAAATGACGAAGACCTGCAAGATATGTTTACTACCCACGAATACTCTGACTTGGATTCCATCGAGCTGTACGTTACTCTTCAGGTTGGAACACAAGAAACTCAGGTTGTCCAGTCGCAAGTTATAGACCCACCAGTCAACGAGCAAGAAGAGGTTGATGTCTTGACTGTAATTCAAATTTGATGCATGGATTTTCATTTGGAATTTGGAAATTACAGAGTGACCAGTTGGAAACCCGTCTGAAAGCCGTGAACTTGGTTGGAGATATAATTGCTCTTCCTGGAATTTCCACTGCTGAGGCATTTCAGCCAATACTTTCAGAGTTTTGAAAGAGGTTGACTGATAGAGATTTTGGGGTTTGCATGTCTGTCCTTGAGCATGTAAAGAGCTTTCTTCTGTAAAATCCTCATAGGCCTGAAGCTCCTCAAATAATCTGTGAGTCCATTAATTATGTAAATCATATTCAGTCCCTGCTTCTTTTATTGAATGTGTTACTATCTATATGTACTGATTTATTTCCGCAAAACTTTTTAGCTTCCCTTTGTGACCGGCTTCTGGATTTTGATGAAAACTTTCGAAAACAAGTGGTGGCTGTTATCTGTGATGTAGCATGTCACACCTTACACACAGTTCCTCTTGGAGCTGTGAATCTTGTTGCAGAACAGCTTCATGACAAATCTGTATGTATTCCTCTCTTATTTCCGATGATTATGTTTTTCTACGTTCTCTCTTATTTCCGAGGATTCTGTTTAAATCTCAAAGCCATGTTTTGCTTTACATTTCCAGTAACTTGTTAAAAAGTATACCATGGAGAGATTGACTGAGATATACAGAATTTTTTGTTAGAAAAGCTCTGATACTGTTAACCCCAATGGATATGACTGGATTCCAGGAAAGATCCTTAGATGTTTCCACGATAAAGATTTCAGTACGGTTATATATTTGACCATATTTTCACCATAGTCATTATTTTTGCACATTGATTTTATTTTGTTTTTCATATAATATTTGAGCACAATGGATGCATAAACTTTTTTGCTTTATGACCATTCAATATGGACTGACCTTTTCTTAATAGTTGTAAATTGAACACAATTGAACAAGAAATTGCTTCTATGACCAACAAACAATAACAGTGGAATGAAGTATGTTTTATCCATCCTCAGATTTGTTGAGAAAATAGAGGATTTTGATTCTCTGACACCTTCAACAACACACATAGCTATATCTTCGCATCTTTTAAACTGAGGGTTTTTGAAATTTATTTATCCGAGGTTGAGATTTTTTCATCTTGGAATAATATATAATATTTAATGCATTTTTATTTTTTAGTATAGGTTTTTTTCCGCACCTGCATAGATGATATGCTGGAAATTTACCACATGGGTTTAACATCACATATAGCTGTTATCATAGTCAAACTCATTAAATAAGTTATTAGCACAAGGTTTGTATGTAGTGCAAATTTTTTAAACCGACTGCATAAAATTTGAAATATCAATTTTATTTATAGAATAATGAGAGAATGAAACAGTTTAAGCAACCAGACACTAATCAAAACTTCCTACATTTTCTAGGATGAAGTTTATATTTAATTAGTTTATGTTCATATTTTTCATCAGTATGTTTTTCCCTTAAATCCCGGTCGATATAACCGGTCCCGAACCGCGAGAAAAAAATAGGGATTAGTTCTGTAGCTGACACTCAGTGTAAAACCTTTTAAAATTTACATGACATAATTGGTTTAGACTCAGAATTGACGCTTCTCACAAGCAAGATGTAGAATGTTAACTGAGTTTGCTTCTTTCTTTTCCAGTGTGGTTTGTTTTAAGTTTCTTGTTTTCCTAGAAATAAAGATGTTATAAGTATTAACTTTCTTTTTGTTTGCTTCATTTTCCAGATCAGATACAATTGAATCTATTCTGTGTGGCTCGCTGTTTCCATCAGAGTTTTCTATCAATAATATGGTTAAACATTGGATTGATATTTTCTCTGGATTAGATGAAGTGGAGGTCAAGGCTCTTGAAAAGATACTTGAGCAAAAACAAAGGTAAGCTTGGTTGACTTATGTGACTACTGGTGTTTTTTCTGCTGTATAAATTTGCAGTTTTCATGATACCACTTTGATGGCAGGCTACAAGGGGAGCTGCAGAAGTATCTAGCTCTGAGGCAGAATAGTCAGGTATGTGACCTTGGAAGTTAAAATGCAGAGCATTCAAAGGAAATTTGATTTGGAAAAGGTATCGATCTCGTTGAAATGCATGATAAAGAAAATCCAGAGGTTCAAAAGAAGATTGCATTCTGTTTTCGAGTAATGTCCCGTTCATTTGCTAACCCAGCCGAGGCAGAGGAGAGTTTCCAGATTCTTGATCAGTTAAATAACACTACTATCTAGAAAATTTTGAAGAATCTTGTTGATCCCAATACTAGCTTTCGTCAAACTCGTATATACAAGGTAATATAATCTGAAACTGAGATGTTTTTTTTATATACTGATTTGGGATATATTATTACAAATTGCATGGAATTAGTCAATGAAGTGAAGAAATGAGAACTGAATATTTGATGCTTATACCTGTTCCTGGGGTCTACATTACTAAGCTTCAGAATTTGTTAGTTAATTGTTTATGAATTCTGTGTCTAATAAGATCACACAAGCATCTATTTATAAAAACTGTACAGAATTTACAAAAAAGCGAATGAGCATCAAATCCTAAATTAGCTCTGCTCTAATCCATCTATGATAGTGTTCAGTCAAGTACTGATCTATACAATAAATGTAGATTTGATTCTAACAGTTTCCAGAAACTTCACTCACATCTCTGGATCTGCTTTCCTGTTACTTACATGACCGTATTTAAAAGGCACCAATGAGATTAATTACTGAGATGTTAGCATGGTAATTCCGACCAATTATTTAACCCTTGGAGCCTATTAGGAGAGTAGTATTTGAACATACAAATTGTACAATCTTATTGTATATTAGACTGACCTACTTGTATGTTTCTTTTACTAATATTGGTTAATTTTTACTTTTTATTTGCAGGATGATTTGATTAAAATACTTGGTGAGAAACATCAGCTCAATGAATTTCTAAATACCTTATATGTAAAGTGCTCCTATTTTCTATTCAACAAGGAGCATGCAACAGCTGTTCTTTCAGAAATCATCAGATATAAATCTGTGAAGAATGATCAGCGGTTGAAATCTTGCATGATTATGTTAGTGGTAAGATCATGTCATTTTCGGTGTATTAACCTACTGCCATTGGTTCTTGAACATTTGTATTATGCATTCTCTGTCATGATTCTTGAACAATTTCTGTCAGTTTAGGTGTAATAACAGTCACACCGTTGTGATTTAAATTATATTAAATTTAGAGTGAGGGCGGAAAAAATACCGCTTTTAGTTAAAGAGAAACTAATACCATGTCATGGACCTTATTCATAGTAATGTTAATCTGTTAGGAGAATGCCTGATAATGGTTTATCAATTTCTTGCAGTGCCTTTTCCATTTATTTCATATGCCTCTGTGATTTAGATATGAAACCATGGCCAATTTCAGTCATTTTGGACACAGGTTTAAAAGTATTGTTATCACCTTTTCTAACTTCTAGATTACTCATGATAATATGCAGATAATTGCTTGTTTCTGTCAACACTTTTTTAACGGCAGTGAGAAGGAACTGGTGAAGTTACTCAAGGATAATAATAATAATGATATGATCAGAGAGGGTATTTTTACTATTTTAGCAAAGGCTGGTGGTACTATTAGAGAACAACTATCAGTTAAATCAAGGTGCCACTGTCAAACTCATAAACTCTCTTAATTTCATTTCCTTTTATAATATTCTTATTATTTCCTTTTGTCATGCAGTTCTGTAGACCTTATGTTAGAAAGATTATGTTTAGAAGGCAGTCGGAGACAGGCGAAGTATGCTGTGCATGCTCTAGCTGCAATAACAAAGGACGATGGCCTCAAGTCTCTCTCTGTTCTATACAAGATTTCTCTTGATTTCTTATATGGATAGTTTTAATGGCATCCCGAGGTTACTGCTATTTACAATTGCACTTTTCTTGTTTCAAAACTCTCTCTTGCTTTGTTATCTTTAATAGGACTTTACATGTGGTTGGTACATATAAGTAGGGTAGTGTGTGATTTCTTTAAAAAATAAGGTATCAAACCGTAAGAACAAATCATATAATGAGGGAGGTAAGTGTAATTTTCCAAGCAAGAAAGTCGTAATTAGCCCTTATCTCTAGTGAAACAAGTGTAATTTTCCATGTATTGTAATATGCGCTAGAATGTTTTATTCTGATTGTTTTCACCTTATACGCAGAGGCTTGTAAATATGCTGGAGGAGAAAACACATCTTCCCACAGTTTTGCAGTCGTTGGGTTGTATAGCACAGACTGCAATGCCTGTATTTGAAACTAGAGAGAGTGAAATTGAAGAATTTATAATAAACAAGATTCTGAAAAGTGATAGTGTAAGCCTTTTATTTCCTTAGAGTTTAATTCTTCTTCATGGGATAAGTGTCAGAGTAATCAATTTCTATTTATATTTAAATGCTTGTTTTATGGTTTCAGAAAGATGATCACACAAAAACTTCTTGGGATGATAAAAGTGATATCTGTGTGTTGAAGGTAGGTAGGAAGATAGTCTATTCTAAATTTTCATACTTAAGATAGTGTTTGCAATCTGTAATTTGATACAAATATTATCTTATTGGATAATGATTGTAATCTAGCTGCTCTTTGACAGTGTATTATTCTCTCTTCGTATTTCTTTGCTGCAGATATATGGTATCAAAATGGTAGTAAAAAGCCACTTGCCGATCAAAGGTGCTCTTGTTCGTCCTGATATTGATGGTCTCTTGGCCCAAGCTTTCACCAACACTCCAACCCCTTGGGATTAAATGTTATGTTCAATTGTGTTTGGGATGTATAAATAAGTCTTCCCATAAGACATTGAACTGTCTATTGGATATCTTCCTTAATTCCTTAGTCTCAAATTTAAATCCATCGGGGTATTTTCTGGTTTGTATGTATTGAATGTATCATTAGGATAGTAACTGACAACTGTCAGTATTGGTGGTTAGTCACCTGCTATAGCAGGTTACCCTTGTGCTATGTATATAAAGCACAAGGAACTGTTGTAACTAACAATTCAGTGAATCACAATTCTTTTATAACAGAAAATGAAAACTCTGCATTACTCTTCTTTCTTCTCTAATACACTTGGGATTTCTATGTTGAGTAGTGACTTGTGACGTGAGCAAAATAGTCCTTATAAGGCTGAACCTGAGTTCTTAAAAAGGAGGTTTAGGCTCATGGACACCTAATATTTCTTTTGTTTTTTCAAGTAGAAGGTCGACTCTCAGGCATGAGAAATGATTTTGTAGAGACAAATGAAGCATAAAACATTATCGTCCTCTCGTTGAATTCGACCCTTGAGATAGGGTTGGTGAAATATAACTCCTCTTCACTGAATGTACTACCCCTGTAAACAAAAAAACATATGGACAAAGGGCTGTAAGCCAGTAAGTAATTACACTTGTCTCCATTTTGGGTCAAACGATAGCTCACAACGACACATTTGATAGCCACCGGATTGGTTTCTTACTGTTTTGAGTGTAACCATGGAAAAATGACACACCTAATAATTTTAGGAACAATGTTACTTGTATTGTAGCGTGTAGATAGGGTAGAATGTGGAGGATATACCCATTAGATTCTCGTACCCCAAGACTCTATTAGGTAAACAGGTTATGTGTATAGGGTGAAATTGATATGTTGATTTTTTTCTTTCCAGTGTAGAAATAACTACTTCTCTTGTCTTATATTTGATCTAATAGATTGGCTTCCCTCAAGCTAAGAAGGTTTTCTCATGCAAAGTTCATCAATATATAAAAGACCGCCTTTTAGAAGCCGAATATGCATGTGCCTTTATATTCAACATATTTGGAACCAACCCAGATGAGTTTGCAGAGGTAATATTTTGATTGGTTTAATCCTTTTGCAGTTGAAAATTTCGTAATTTTTACATCAATTGTGTCATTATTGATGAATTGTGTTTGTTAATGTAGGATAAGCAGAACTTAACTGATATTATTCACATGCATCACCAAGAAAGGGCAGGACAACTTTCAGGGAAATCAGATGCAAATTCCTTGACCACTTATCTTGAGTACATTCTTCCTTACCTAGTTCATGCACTTGCTAACCTATCTTGCCCCAATATTTATTAGAGTTTATTATTGGGCCATTTATATGTTGTATTCCGTATTGGGCCTGCAGTCCATATGCTAAGCCCATTGTCACTTTGTATATATTGTACTCTTTTCTATCAATTATACTCAGTGCATATTATTCAATTTAAACCTTCTTTTTGCCGCCACCATGGCTTCTTCATCTTCTTCACACAAGTTGTAATATGGTATCAGTGACCCAAAATCTCATTCCGCATCCATCTTTTCTTCTGCAATCACTTTTTTCTTTTCCATTTCATTCACAAACATGTCATCTTCATCAGAAACCCTTACTATCTTCATCCTGGAGAAAATCCAAGTGCCACCATTGTTGCTCCTCCTTTGGATGACAACAATTATCACAATTGGAGCAAATCAATGCATCGAGCATTGACTTCAAAGAACAAATTGCCTTTCATCAATGGATCTTTACCAAGACCTTCATCCAAGAACCCTGATTTTGAACTTTGGGATCGCGCCAACAGTATGGTTCTATCGTGGATAACTCGCACTCTTTCTCCTCACATTGCTCAGAGCACTATCTGCTTTGACTCCGCGTACGATCTTTGGGAGGATCTCAAGGACAGATTCACGAAAGGTAATCACTTTCGTTTCTTCGATCTACTGCGCGATTTGCATTCCATTCAATAGGGATCTAATATTGATGAATGCAAAGATGTTGAAGCATACAATACTATCATATAAGAAAATAAATTATAAAGAAAAATAAATTTTATTAATATTCTACTTCTTTTAAACATAGAATCACCCAATAAATTTTGAGGCCTAATTAATTCAATTTTAGTTTGTTCTATAAGAAGCAGTTTAACATAACATAAGAAACAACCAAAGATAATTATTTTTTTATTATAATTAGTACACACAAAATTAGCGCGAGAAAAAAATTTAATCACATTAAATAATGTAGAAAATATTTTATAATAATTATATATTTATAATTTTATTTATTTGTGATGTTCTTTTAAAAAAAAATGTATTTGTTACTCATAAATATTTTGTATTGGTTTTGAAAAAAGTATAACCTATTATATAGGATCAACATTTATATATATTTCCAAAGCCAATTGCTCCTTAAAATCTAAAACAAAATTCATTCTCAACCGCTTGCGTCCCAAAAAATGGGGCAGGATTAAGAATTTTATTTTGTTGAGTTTAAATTGTAAACAAGAATAATAATTACCTCTAATATTATTTCAATTAATTTGCTTATTTAAATTTAGTATTACCAAAACATAGGTTAATCACTTCATTTTTTATTATTTAATTTATTTTTTGATTATTTCAATTTCGTAACATAGAATTTTAAGCCGACAAACTGTAAAATCAAATAAAAAAATTATTTTAATTTATATAAATTTTTTGTATTGCATGAATAATATTTAATAAAATATTAATATTATAATTTATACTATTCATTTGTATTGTATAAATATTATTTAATAAATATTTTATTATAAATTAAATATTTATGAAAACGATGAATAAATTAATAACGAATAAAAGTGTAAACGGGGTTTAAGTTATGTTGGCAAGACCATCTATATTTTTTTAAATAAAACTAGCGGGATACCCGTGCGTTCGCACGGGTACCGGTCGGGTACATTCATTTGGTTAAAAAATTATTATTTTTAAATAAAAGAATAATTAAGTGTTATTTTCTTAGTATGCAATAAAAATTAGAAAGATCAATTATTTGGCTTAAAATATTACTGTTTTACCAACAGTAACTTCATGTTCCCACTAATATTAAATATTTTAATCAGTAATTCATGTTCTCGTTAATATTCAATATTTTATTCAGTAACTCCATTTTCCCGTTAATATTCAATATTTTGATCAGTAACTTCATGTTCCCACTAATATTAATTATTTTGATCAGTAACTTCGTATTCCCGTTAATATTCCAAATTTGTTCCCGTTAATATTCAATATTATGATCAGTAACTTTATGTTTTCGTTAATATTCACTATTTTGATCAATAACTCCGTGTTCCCGTTAATATTCATTATTTTGATCAATAATTTCGTGTTCCCGTTAATATTCTAAATTTGTTTCCGTTAATATTCAAAAAATTTATCAGTAACTTAATGTTTATGTTAATATTCAAAAAACTTATCAGTAACTTCGTGTTCTCGTTAATATTCAATATTTTGTCAATAACTCTGTGTTCCCGTTAATATTTATTATTTTGATCAGTAACTTCGTGTTCCCGTTAATATTCAACATTTGTTCCTGTTAATATTAAAAATTTGGATCAGTTACTTAATGTTTCCGATAATATTCAAAATTTTGATCAGTAACTTCGTGTTCCCGTTAATATTCAATATTTTAATCAATAACTGCATGCTCCCGTTAATATTTAATATTTTGAATATTAACATGATACCTGTGCATTCGCACGGGTACGAGTGTGGTACGCTCATTTTTTTAAATGGTTTATTTTACATAGAAAATTAAATAGGATATTTAAATAAAAATGATATGAAAAAATGAATATGAAGATATGAAGGAAAATTGATACGCTCATTTGTTCAAAAAATATAATAAAAATAAAATGAGATTTTTTTAAAATGATATAATAAATTGGTGCCTATAATTCTTTCAATATATAAAAATATTTGAATCAATAATATATATATATATATATATATATATATATATATATATATATATATATATATATATATATATATATATATATCTTATTTTTGTTTTGGAATTATTGTCAAAAATATTTAAACAAATAGTAAAGTTGTTCTTTTATTATTCAATATTTTTATGAATAGTTAAAAAACAATAAATTTTTCTCGTGTTTGAATTCATACATTTTAAATTTTTTATTTTATTTTTTATTTTCCAAAAAAATGTAATAACTCGTGGATTCACATAAATTTTGATTTGGACATCCGTGTGTTCGTATTGGTACTGACCCATTACACTCATATGTTTTCTAAATCATACAAAAAAAACTAACAACTCGTCAGTTCACCCGAATTTTAATATGAATATCCGTGTGTTTGTACCGGTATTGATGTGTTAATTCTATTATTAATTGTGTTTAAGTTCATGTAATTGATTTAATTTATAAAGTATTTATTATTATAAAATTCACACCATTAATAAAATGAAATAAAATATATCATACAAATTCACACAAAATAATTATGATTTTTTTTAGTTTTAGTGATCATAAAATAATTATAAATTCTTTATATTAGCATATAATTATAATGTTATTTAATTCATACATTACTTATGTATGTTTGTCTAGTATTTTTTTACTTATAAATATTTGTCTCATTGATTTATATATTAGTAATATAAATAATTGCAAAAAAACACACATTTTTTCCATGCTACATTTAAGTAAATTTATTTTTAAACTTCAATAGAAGAGAAAAACTCTTTGATAGAGGTAATATATATATATATATATATATATATATATATATATATATATATATATATATATATATATATATATATATATATATATATATATATATATATATATATATATATATATATATATATATATATATATATATATATATATATATATATATGTGTGTGTGTGTTATAATAATCATAATTAAGTGATCTTTTTAAAATCAAATAACAAATGATCATTTTATTTTATGTTTGTTAAAATGAATTGATATTTTACACAAAAATTTATAATAATAGATAGAAAATAATTTGATAGATTTGAAATTGATTTTAATAAAACTATATAGCTTAATCATTCTAAATTTAATTTATTTATTTAAAGTCATTAAATTGATTTAAACTACTATATTAAAATGTAACATTATAAATTCAAATTTCATCATTAATTTAAAATTCAATATTATAAATTATAATTAATGTGTAATAAGGATATTGATAATTGCAGTTAATGTATAATATATTTTTAAATCATTTTAACAAGTATCAATAAGTTATTCATTTATAAGGTTTAATCATTTTTATTAAATTTTAATGGACTTGATTTCATCATTTTTTTTTAAATATAGCAACCAATAAAATTTTTAAACATGTCATTATTTCAAAATGCATTAATTTTATTTTTAGTATTATAAATTATATTTAATGTGTAAGGTTTAATCATTTTTATTATAAATTATAAATTATATTGGTCTTATATTTAATATTATAAATTATATTCATAATTGTAGTTAATATATAATATATTTTAAAATTATTTTAACAAATATCAATAAGTTATTCATGTATAAGGTTTAATCATTTTTATTACATTTTAATGTACTTGATTTCATCATTTTTGTAAATATAACAACCAATAAATAAATAGTATTAATAAGCAATGTTGTTGAAATTGTTGAATATTTTTATATAATTTTTTTATATTATAAAAAAAATCATGTGAGACTTATATTTAACTTCTTAGTTTATATGTTTTGCCATAATTTTTTTAAAAAATATTTTAATTTGTCATTAAACCTTTTTGACTTTAATTCAAAATTTAAAGTATTAGCGATATTATAATTATTGAATGACAATAAAAAAGAAAGATAACTATAATCTCATAAATAATATTAAAATTAATCAATATTATAATAATGACCGTATAGTATAAAGGATCCAAAATAATAAAAACATAAATTTAAAACATAAAAAAATTATTATATTTTAATAAAATTACTATTTATAATGGTGATTAAATAGGGAATAGGTATAATTATATCCCAACAACGGATAAAATAAAATAAAAATATATTGTATTTTATTGATGTTAATTATACAACGGGTAGCTTCAACATCAAGTGGTTCCAAATCTAGCGCCAACCACCACTAGACCAACTAACGATTGGTGTGACTGTCAGCCACATTTTCCGTGTCCTCCTAGCAACAAAAACTTATGGTACCATAAACATTTCTGCATAAAAGAAAATAATTTTTTTTAATAGTTCATAATAAATAAAATGAGTATAAATCAAATCAGAAATTTTAGATCTATACCTTGTGTTGAAGAAACACTAAATCAGACCTATCTTCAACCTGAAAAAACAAAGGGGGAAATATGTTAAAAACAGGAGAAACTTTGAGATATGAAATGAAACATTAACAATGTTAAATATGCAAAAAGAATATAACACCTGATCGTACCTGATCAGAAGAATCGTCAAGGCGCAGTATCTGGCTAGAAGAGCAAGATGGGGGGGGGTACCTGCAAGGTTCTCCGATGCTTAAGTCAGTAGCTATCAGAGAAAGAGGTTTAGAGTGAGAATAGAATACCTGACCCTCTAGTGAAAGAGGGTATTTATAGCCCCCAGCGCTGGGCCAAGGTTCCCTAATTGGGCCAAATCCAATTGGAGGCCCACGTGCTAGGGAACTGCCAGAACGTCCCGTGCTAGGGCTGAGTCAGCAGGAGACTCACGTTCTGGATGAGCGTGGCGTAGGGTTCGGAGGTGGTTGACCGAATCCTTCGCTGCGTGACACGTGGTCTTCGTGCGTGGACAACTCCTTGACGGTTATCCAGTAAGTGGGCCCAAAGGTTTGGGCCTGCTCGGTCAGAGTCTTCGCGAGGGGGGCAGCCTTAATTGGTTGCCCAGTAATTGGGCCAAGAGGATTGGGCCTGCTCGGCTGTTGACAAGGATTGGGCCTGCTCGGCCCAGTCCAGAACAGGAGCCCCCCAAGTTATTAGCCTTATAAGGGTGATGACTTTAACGAGGAGGTTCAGCCGAGCACAGGTAACGGCTCCAAAATCCTAGCCTTCTCGAGGAGGACGCTTGTCCTCGGCTTTTAAAGTTTGGGGTTGTCATTCGTCAGTGACTGACAGGTGTCAGCTGTGAAGATGGTAATAATTGCTGCGCCGTTTCTAGGGCTGACAGTAATGATGGCGTCTTTGGAGTTCTCTAAATCTGTGGGACGCGTGGCGCGTTTTCTTGGAGGGAGCCGCCTTTGGGGTGTAGGCAATGATGGCGTCTCCTAGGCTGCCTAGGCCATCATGACACCTCTTGGCCTCCTTTCCCTATATAAGGGGTGAGGTGAACACTCATTTGACACTTAACATTTTCCAAACTTCCAAGATTCGTTCACTGCTCCATCTTCGTCACGTTCATACTTTCCTCGACTTCTTCAAGTAAGTTCTTCGTCTCCTTTATGTCTTTACTTAACATTTTTGCGTAAGTTTGAACGCGGCGAGCATGATTGATGAGTGCGACGAGCGGAGACTATGAGTTAGCCGAGTAGACTTAGAAAATAGCCGCTTATTCCATGCCTGCGCCGAGTGAGTTTTGAGTGATTGGAGCTAGAACGTATGAATGAGACGTCTAGCTTTTGGGATTATTTAGGGAATAGTATGGAGGGCGCGAGCAGCGAGGGATGTGTGTCCCGGTGAGGTTATGAGTCTGCTGACTTCCGCTGCGTGCAATGACTGGGGTGAGAGCTTTAGATCGTTGGCTATTTGATGGTAGGGGGAGTTCTCCTCGTCTCTTTTCCTCGCCCTTTCACTTGACTTGCGGTGGAAGGGTGGATTTGACCAGTCGAATTCACGGTTTCCTCTGCTTTTCAGGTAAATGGTCGACGAGAACAAAGAGGATGTCGTCTTCGACATTTCGGATGGGGATGGAGCTGCTGGTTCGCAAGAGAGTATCCCCGTCGTCGAATCCTCCCCAATTGCGCTCGAAGAATGGGTGGCTGTCGCTCCGAGGACGATTGCATCTCGCTTCACAACTCGTCCTGAGGAAGCCTTTAACGTTCTCGAGGACCTTGGCGAGGGAGAGGAGCCCTCTTGGGGTGGTTTCACGCCTAAGTCTCACCAGAGGATTTGCTCGCGATTCTCCGGTCCTCGTTTCGCGATGTACGAGTTCGTCTTTAAGGAGGCCGGTCTTCGTCTTCCTTTCACTCTCTTGCAGCGGAGCGTCTTCAGCTGGTTACGCTTGTGCCCGTCCCAGCTCCACCCTAACGCTTTGGCGTTCTTAAGGGCCTTCGAGATTGTGTGCGGGTACTTGGATGTGGAGGCGACTCTGCCTCTCCTCTTCAGGGTGTTCCACTTGCAAAGGTTGCGTGACCCGGATGGCAAGTGGAGTTGGGTGTCGTTTAAACAGCCGAAGAAGCTGTTCGCAATCTATCAGGACTCCATTAAGCACTTCAAGAGTCGATATTTTTTGATTAAGCCCCTTACCCTCGAGGCCGAAACCCATTTGTTCGAGGAGCGCGAGTATATCGAGGACGGGGTGAAGAAGGTGGGTCCCTCCGCTCGGTTCCCGTTGGAGTGGCAGCCGGACCATTTCGAGCGTGGGACCGACTACTATATCTTTCGCGACGAGGATCTCAACGAGCGCGATATGGGGGGGTATCGGCGGCTCGCTTCTTTCGTGGACGGGTTCAGGCCGGCCATATGCACGTATCCCAATGGGGACCCCCTGTTTGAGGACGATGGAAGTCCTATGATGGAGCCCCGGTACATCAACACTAAAGCAGTCCTCGAGTGCGGGAATTATGGGGATGCTATGATTTTGTTAGGTAAGATAGCTATTATTTATTCGAGCAATATCCTGTTGGTTCTGATTCTTTATTTTGCAGGAAAGATGGCCGACTTGCAGGACAAGGTTACCAAGATGCGGGCAAAGAACAAGGGGGCCATCAAGGTGTCCGTGAAACGATCGCGGGTCGAGGAGGTCAAAGCGGCTGCTGTTGGTGCTCCTGACAGTGGTTCTCCTTCATCAGCTGGGACGACCTCGCGAGGGTCGCCAGCCGGAAAAAAGCAGAAGAACGAGGGGACTCCAGAGCTTCGTCCTCTCATAATTGATGACCCCTCCGAGGAAGACATTGTGCTGCCCTCTTGCACTCTGCGCAGGGGGATTTTCTCGGAGAGGAATGTGCTCCTCGAGCGCGAGGAGGTGAGGCACATCCTTAGGCGGGACCGGGCGGTTCGAGATAAGGATTTGTCAGAGGACCTCGAGGGGATGATGAGGGTGGCCGCCTTGGCCTTGGCTCTTAATGCTCAGAATGTCTGTCCTCAAAAGGACTATGAAGCTCTTCAGACCAAGTATGATAAGCTAGAGCATGAATTCGAGCAGTATAAGGACAAGTATCAAGTCCAGAGCGGCATAGTGGAGGACCTCGTCAAGGAGCAGAACAAGGTTGTGGAGCTGGAGGCCGAGGGGAAACGGCTCCGGGAACGGGTCGCTGAGTTGGAGAGGTCTCATCTGCCTGCTGCCGAGGAGGATGAAGACGAGAAAGCCTTGGTGACCCGTTCGCAGCTTCTGGGCAAAGTGAGGGAGTTGGAGATTGACTGTGTTGCCACCCTGGGGGCCGGTTTCAAAATTGCTGTGGATCAGCTGAAAGTCCTCAACCCTTGTCTGGTGACGAGGGGCATTGGCCCATACCACAAGGTCGTGGACGGACGAATTGAGCCAAACCCGGAGTACGAAGACTGGGAAGACGAGGAAGGGCCCCAGGGTGGGGATAATGGCGTCGAGGATGACGACGGTGATGTTTAATTGATTGTTTAGTGGCCTGCGTGCCAGTATTTTGTGGCCTGCGTGCCAAAGTAGCTAGTTGGGTAATGCCCAGATGTTTTGTAATACTTGGATATCGCCGGCCAATTTGGTCGGCCTTTAATATTCTGTTCTATGTTCTAATGTTAATTTGCGCTTGTTTGATTTTGTTGAATGTGTTGTATATTATGTTTGTGCTCGACCGAGGTTTATGGCCCGGGCGTGTGTTGTACGGTCCGGGTGCGCACGGCGGGTGTGCGCTTCAAGCGAGCTCGAGGCCGTGGTTAAGGCTGCGTGCTCGCGGCGTGAACGATCCCATCGCGAGCTGGGGTTCTGCCATGATAGTACTTCCGCGAAGAGTCTGTGTGATAGGCCCGTCGCGTGGTCGGCACTGTTCTTTATTAGGGTGCCGGACCGATGCTGTCGTGGAGCAAACGCGCTCGTACTGGGGCGCGAGTCCTTGCCCGGCTTTATATCGTGTTCGACGTGGCCGGCCGGGCAGTGTTAGGGTGTTTCTAACTGTAGTATCGTCTAAGCTTTTCAGCGTTCCAGGGTCGAGCAAGTTTTTCACCGAGTAGGTTCTCGAGGTAATACGCACCGTTGTCGGTTTTGTCGTAAACTCGGTATGGGCCTTCCCAGTTCGGGGCCAGTTTGCCCTCGCGTGAATCTTTCATGTTCCTTCGGAGCACCAGGTCTCCGACGTCGAAGGAGCGCTTGATAACTTTGGTGTCATGTCTTAGCGCTATTTGTTGCTTCAGTTTAGCTTCTCGGAGAGAAGATCCCGTGCGGATTTCCTCGACCATATCGAGTTCTTCCCTCATGGCTTCATCATTAAGTTCTTCTTCGAGGGGCGACTCAGTGCGGCGAGACGGTTCTCGGATCTCTACGGGGATCACGGCCTCGGCGCCATAGGTTAATCTGAATGGTGTTTCGCCTGTGGTCGAATGTGGGGTTGTCCTGTATGCCCAGAGGACGCTGTGTAGCTCTTCGACCCAAGCTTTTTTCGCTTCGCCGAGCCTTCTTTTTAGCCCACGGAGAATGACTCGGTTGGCGGCTTCAGCCTGTCCGTTAGTTTGGGGGTGCTCGACCGAGGTGAAGTGCTGCTTTGTTCCGAGTTTGGCCACAAATTCCTGGAATTTTCTGTCCGTGAACTGGGTGCCGTTGTCGGTTATTATCGCCTGCGGTACCCCGAATCGGGCGAGTATGTTCCTCTTGTAGAATCGGAGCACGTTTTGGGATGTGATCTTAGCGAGCGCTTCAGCCTCTATCCATTTTGTGAAGTAGTCCACAGCGACCACCAGGTATTTGTTCTGATAGGATCCGACCGGGAAAGGTCCGAGGAGGTCCATTCCCCACGTAGAGAAAGGCCATGGTGACGAGAGAGATTTGAGCTCGTTTGGTGGTGCCAGGTGCATGTCGGCGTGACGTTGGCATTTGTCGCATTTTTTGACGTACTCTTTGGCGTCCTGTTGCATGGTCGGCCAGTAATAGCCGGCTCTGAGGGCCTTCCTAGCCAGGGACCGCCCACCAAGGTGCTGACCGTTGATTCCATCGTGGAGCTCTTGGAGTACCTCTAGTGCTTGAGAGGCGTCGATGCATTTAAGGAGGGGGATGGAGAAACCTCGTCGGTACAGCTTGTTTTCGAGGATAGTGTACGAACACGCTCGTCTCTTAATTGTTGAGGCCTCTTTCGCATCGGCGGGGAGCTCGTTTTTTGTGAGGAAGTTGTATACGGGGGTCATCCAGCATTGGTCGTCTTCGATGGCGAATATTTGTGGAGCTCGCGTGTTTTCGCCTATACTCGGCCCGGGTAGGATTTCTTGGATGACTGATTTGTTTCCTCCTTTCTTTCTCGTGCTCGCGAGCTTGGAGAGAATGTCAGCGCGCGAGTTGTGTTCTCGGGGTATGTGCTTGACCTCTGCTATGGCGAATTTTTTCATCTTGTCTTTGACGAGGGCGAGATATTCGGCGAGCACGTCGTTTTTAGCCTGGTATTCCCCACTTATATGGGATGCGACGAGTTGGGAATCGGTATAGATCTTGATCACCTGTGCCCCTATGTCTTCGGCGAGTCTCAGTCCTGCGGGGAGGGCTTCATATTCGGCTTGGTTGTTGGATGTGTTGAACGAGAGGACTAGAGATACCTCTATGATAAGACCCTCGTCGTTTTCCAAGATAATGCCCGCACCGCTGCCTGAGCTGCTCGACGCGCCATCTACGTATATGGTCCACCTGTCTCTAATCGTGTCTGGTGAGTCGGCGATGGAGGTCATCTCGGCGACAAAATCTGCCAGAGCCTGGGCTTTCAAAGCCTTCCTGCTCTCATACTGAACGTCGAATTCGGAAAGCTCGAGGGACCATCTGAGCATCCGTCCGGCCATGTCTGGGCGGCTGAGGAGCTGTTTGATGGGTTGGTCCGTCCGAACGAAGATTGTATGGGCGAGGAAATAGTGTCGTAGTCTCCTTGCTGCTATTACTAGGGCCATGGCGACTTTCTCGATCTGTTGGTAACGTATTTCGGGTCCCTGTAAGGCTTTGCTGGTAAAATATACGGGTTTTTGCCCGTCTATCGTTTCTCGGATTAAGGCCGCACTTACTGCCTCGTTTGAAACGGCCAGGTAAAGGTACAGAGGCTCGTTGTCGTCGGGTCGGGAAAGGACGGGAGGCGAGGATAACACTTGCTTGAGGTGTGTCAGTGCTTGCTCGCACTCCTCGGACCACTCAAAGGCTGCTTCTTTGCGTAGTAGTTTAAAGAAAGGGAGGGCGTGTTGGGCAGATTTCGCGACGAAGCGTGACAGTGCAGTGAGCATCCCGTTCAGCACTTGGATGGATTTTTTACTGTTGGGAGTTGGGAGTTCAGAGAACGCTCGGCATTTATCTGGGTTGGCTTCTATTCCCCGTTCGGTCAGGTAGAAGCCGAGGAATTTTCCTGCCCGGACGCCGAAGGTGCATTTCTCCGGGTTGAAGCGCATCTTGCAGGATCTGGCTCGTTCGAATACGCGTTCGAGGTGGGAGGTGTGGTCGGTGTCTCCTCGAGATTTGACGATCATATCGTCCATGTAAACCTCGAGGGTATCGCCGATCTCTCCTCGGAACACTTTGTTCATCATTCGTTGGTACGTGGAGCCCGCGTTTTTAAGGCCGAAGGGCATTACGTTGTAGTAGTAATTGCCCGATTCGGTCATGAACGCCGTGTACTGCTTGTCGCTCCTCGCCATCGGAATCTGGTTGTAACCTGAATATGCATCCATAAAAGACAATAATTTATAGCCGGCCGAGTTGTCGACCAGTCTATCAATGTTTGGTAAAGGATAGGCGTCTTTTGGACATGCCCGGTTAACATCAGTATAATCAACACACATTCTCCATTTTCCATTAGATTTTTTAACGAGTACAACGTTTGAGAGCCAAGTTGAATATTTGGCCTCGGAAATAAAATTTGCCTCTAGGAGGTCTTTTACAGCTTTCTCGGCAGCCTCCGCTTTCTCGGGGGACTGCCGACGCCTACGTTGAACTATGGCTTTTGCAGCTGGGTCAATGGAGAGGTGGTGGCAGGCGACCTCAGGGTCGAGTCCGGGCATTTCCGCGGCGCTCCAGGCGAATAGGTCAGCGTTGGCTCGAAGGCAGGCCACGAGCTGCTTCCTCGGGAGGTCTGGAATGCTCTTACCGATCTTCACCGTTTTGCTGGGGTCGTCGCCCAAGGGGACAAGCTCGAAGTCTCCGTCTGGGACTGGTCTGAAAGGGTGAGGTGTCTTTGACTGCGCATCTTCGCCCATCTTCGGATCTTCCTCTGTGAACCGGGTATCTAGGTCGACTGAGCTGACGTTGGTTGTCTGATGCTGGTCTTCCCGGGGATGCTTGTCTTCGGTCCTTGGCTTTTTGCTGGAGTTGGTCGGAGGAGCGATTAGTTCTAGTCCCTTGACGGATGCGTCGAAGATTCTTCTGGCCGCTTCGATATCGGCGTTGATGGTGGCCACTCGTCCTGTCCTTGTGTAGAATTTCATCTTCAGGTGGACCGTGGAGGGTACTGCTGTAAGCTCGGCGAGAGTGGGGCGTCCGATGATGCAGTTGTACAGGGTCTTGCAGTCGATCACTAAGAACCTGGTCTTGACCTGTCTGGAAGCCTCGCCTTCCCCGAAGGTGACAATCAGCTCGACGTAGCCCCATGGTTTAGTGGTGGCTCCGTTGAAACCTTGAAGATCCGAACCTACATAGGGAGTGAGGTGTGAGTCGTCCAGCTGGAGCGTCCGGAAGAGGTGAGAGTACATGATGTCGACCGAGCTTCCTTCATCGACTAGGACCCGGCGGACATCGAAGTTTGCCATTCTTGCTCGGACGAGCAGAGGAATCGTGGCGTTTGGAGCTCCGCCGGGCAACTCTTCCAGGTAGAAGGTGATTGGTTCGGATTTCCCTCGGAATCTTCTCAGTGTAGGGCCGAGGTCTGTGTTAGCGCTGAGCAGCTCGTCGAACTTCCTTTTCACCGAACTGATGGTGAGAGAACCAGGATCTCCGCCGTTGGAGACGACCATGGCGAATGGAAATCCTTCCCATTTGCTGAGTGCGGCAGGTGCCCCAACGGATGGTATGAAATCCTCAGGTCGGGTTACTGATAGGGCTACTTGTAGGGGCCGGTTGTCCGGCGAATTCCCTTCTTCAGAGTTTCTGCGGTCGTCTCGCCGGGAAGGTTCTCCTTTCTGTGTGTACTTCGAAAGGCGACCTTCCTTGATCAGTGTTTCAATAGCATCCTTGAGGTGGATGCAGTCCTCGGTCACGTGCCCATGACTTCTGTGGTACTTGCAGTACTTGGACTTGTCAGTTCCTGGCCTTGCGGGGTTTGACTTTGGGGGCCTGATGTTCGACTTCTTGAATTCAGTATTTTGGCAGTCGGCCAGGATCCTCTCCCGCGAGGCGTTCAGCGGGGTATATTCGCTAAAACGACCAGAAGGTCCTCGGCGTTCTTTTGTGTCGAGAGACCTGTCGTCTCTCTTTCTTTCGTGCCCGCGCCTCGAGGATGAGGGCTCATAGTTTGAATTGCGAGCGGCGTCGCTGCCCCGTGAGGCTCTCATGGTAGCAGCTTCTGCTTCCTCGTAAGCGATGAAAGCTTGAGCCTTGCGAAGGAGGGCGTTCATGGAGTGGACTTCCTCGATCTTGATGGCTTTTTTGAAATCGCTTCCGGGGAGGAGTCCTCGTTCGAGGAGGTACCTCTTCATGTAGTCCTCGGTCTGTACTTGGACAGCTTCTTTATTGAATCTGTCGAGGTAATCCCTCAAAGATTCGTTGGTACCTTGAATTACTGCCTCGAGGTTAGCCTCGGATTTCGGTTGCCGGCGAGACGCGGTGAAATGGCTAAGGAAACGGTCCTTCAATTCAGTCCAGGAACGGATGGAGTTAGGGGGCAGATTTCTGTACCAGTTCATCGCGCCTTTCCTTAGTGTGGTCGGAAAGATGCGGCATTTGATAGATCCTCGTACCACATGGTAGTCCATGACAGCTTCGATGCTCCTTATGTGATCATCGGGGTCGGTGGTCCCGTCGTAGTGATCCAAGGCCGGCGGCTTTTCCATCCCCCGAGGGAGACGCTCGCGCCGGATTTGCTCGGACAAGGGGCTGCGGAAATCCTCCTCGTCACTAGGCCCAGGGGAGTTTGAATGTTTGCCTCGCTGGGACTTATTGCGTGTTTTGCCCGAGGATTTGCGGTTGTCCTTTGGAGAATGCTCGCGGATTTTCTGCGCGGCTTTGGAGGGTCCTCGGGTTTCCTTCACGGGGGAGAGACTCCTGTTCTCAGCGGTTTCAGGTTTCTGATTCTTCCGAGTCTTTCGAGGGGGAGAACGGGAATAAGACCGCTGGCTTCGGTTTCTCCTCGGGGGGGAACGGGATCTGGATGGGCTGCGTTTCCGGTTTCTCCTCGGAGGTGACCGCGAAGAGGAATAGGAACGTGAACGATGGCGCCTCCGCTGAGGTGAGCGATATCGTCGCCTCCTTTCCAGGTCGTGGATGCGGTCGCCCTGCAGGCGGATGAGGCGGTTGGTCTTCTGCAGTTCTTTGAGTAGGAGGATGGCGGTTGGGTCAGCGCCTTCGGGGATGTTGATCTGTTCCTCCTCCTCGAGGCTACGGCTTCTTCTCCTGTCAGAGGTGTGGGTGAACGAGGAAGCCGGTTGCCCGTCTCTGGTGTCAGTTTCCTGCACAATTTGGAGCTGCTCTTCTTCAGTTCGGGGCTGGGTCTGCCCGTTTTCCCCGTTCTGGGCTTGTCCTTCAGGATGGGTCTGTTCGACATTCTGGACTTGAAGAACATGCATCTGTTGAGTGCCCTGAATCTGTTGCCTCTGGGGCCGTGAGGTTTCATGCCCCGGCCTTCTCTGTCCGGCGAGGGTTCGTTCCTGCCGACGGCGATTTGCCATCTCGCGGCTGGAATCTTCAATCAGTTGTTCCAGGACGAAGGGATCAGGGCTAGGTATGTTGTTGGCCATGACGATGGTGAAAGGTTGTGCTTTGATCTTTGTTAAAGAAGGGGGAGCAAGTTCCCACAGACGGCGCCACTGATCGTACCTGATCAGAAGAATCGTCAAGGCGCAGTATCTGGCTAGAAGAGCAAGATGGGGGGGGGTACCTGCAAGGTTCTCCGATGCTTAAGTCAGTAGCTATCAGAGAAAGAGGTTTAGAGTGAGAATAGAATACCTGACCCTCTAGTGAAAGAGGGTATTTATAGCCCCCAGCGCTGGGCCAAGGTTCCCTAATTGGGCCAAATCCAATTGGAGGCCCACGTGCTAGGGAACTGCCAGAACGTCCCGTGCTAGGGCTGAGTCAGCAGGAGACTCACGTTCTGGATGAGCGTGGCGTAGGGTTCGGAGGTGGTTGACCGAATCCTTCGCTGCGTGACACGTGGTCTTCGTGCGTGGACAACTCCTTGACGGTTATCCAGTAAGTGGGCCCAAAGGTTTGGGCCTGCTCGGTCAGAGTCTTCGCGAGGGGGGCAGCCTTAATTGGTTGCCCAGTAATTGGGCCAAGAGGATTGGGCCTGCTCGGCTGTTGACAAGGATTGGGCCTGCTCGGCCCAGTCCAGAACAACACCTAAATTAAAGCACAAAAAATACCGTCAACTATAACCATTACGAAGAAAAATATAAAACACAAAGAAAAAGAGGAAGAAGGAAGAAGAGGTAGTGAGATTGTTATAGATTTGCAATTCATAACATCCCATGAATAAGAGAATCATAAATTTGGGCAACAATGATTTGTAATCCGTAACAGAATAAGAGAATCATAAATTTGGACAACAATGATTTGCAATTCGTAACAGCGTATGCAATTCATAACAGCCCATGAATTCATAAGCGTAACCCCCGTCAATAGGAAGGAAGATTGGAAACTGTAACCGTCCATCATTTGGAAGAAGATTGAAAAGTGCAATCAAGAGAATCATAAATTTGTAGAACAATAATTTGCAATTTGAAACAGCACATAAATGCATAAGGAACATGAATAATTTGCAATTCATAACAACCCATGAATGCATAAGGAACATGCAACGTTACAAAAGTGAAAACAAATTAAGGTTAAATGTATTGGTTTGGAATGGCAACATTTCAGAAGACGTTTGGAGGAAAATAAATGAATGAATGGAAACAGGAAGGTGGGGTCCAAATAAGAAATTGGAATGAAGAGACACGTGGCATGGTTTTGGAATAGCAACGTGGATGAATGTGGGAAGAGTATAATGAGTTCTCTTATATGATAGATAATTCTAATAAATTTATTGATCATCAAACATAGGCTCGCCTACGAAATATACAAACAAAACATACAAGAACGACGGGAATACTAATAATAAGATAGGGGTATAAATGACAATGAGACTGATTTATCCACATTAATGGTAGCTTTTAATACACCAATTATAATTGAGAGTTGCTTTAAGAACACCAATTTACATTGATGGTTCACCATAGCTAAACATCTATAGGTTACCCTCAAAATCCACTTCCTTAAGAATATAAGTCTAGAAATAAAAATATATTATACAATATAAATCAAGAAATAAAAAATATTCTCAACAAATAAATTTATCATTTTATGCTTTATAACAAAAAATATGATAAATAACTAAGCTTTGCCTCACTTTTGTGATTTTTTTTTTAAATAACCACCTTTTAAAAAAAACCAAAAAAACCATGTTTTGGGGAAATTTAATAAAGTGTCTAAGTTTGGCAGCACACTCTGGAGTATGCGCCATACCAGATGGCCCCAACAGTCAAAAAAAGGGAGCATGCGCCATTTGATATGGCGCCTATGACCAACCAAAATTAGGTTAGCCATTTCATATGGCGCATATGTATAAGTGTTTACACATAGCAGCCATTTCAAATGACTCCTATGTGTTAGGGCTTTTTTTGGAAAAAAAATACCCCATTCCCTTTCATTTCGCACACATTTTTATGTTCCGTTTATCGATTTTATCTCCGATTTTTTCTGTCTGCCGATTTTTAAGAGGGATGGGCATGGCTGATGTGAAGACATACCAGGATGTACGTACGTAGTAATGTAAAGCAAAGTTCATTAAATAAAGTTGTTACACAATAATTGTTACAAAGTTGTTACACAATAATTGTCCTAGGGCAAACAATTAAACATGCGTTGAGGTTGTTCCACGACTAGGACATTTGTTTTTATTGTGCCATAGCTGACGCCAAATGCTAACTTTCTTTCCATTTTGTCACGAACATCCATTTTGGTTCGAATACGAGTACTGTTGGGGCGACCATTTTTCTTTCGCCGCATCATGTCATTATGCCAAACCACTTCCCCATCATACTCAAGCTAGTAATCCTCCTTCTCTACCACAGGAAATGTGACATTGTATACCTCGAGCAATGCATATGAAATGCTTAAAACTTTCCACAGTCGCATCAATGGTCATCTAGCAGAACCTTATATTGTTGTCTCGGTAATCCTTCATTGTGGTCAATTGTTTCTCTAACACTGAATATGCGGTGGAATCGATCAAAAGCATTAACATGATGTGTAACAACCCGATTTTATTAGATATTTTATTTATTAGCTTATTTGTGTGTTTTATTAATTATTTGTTTATTTAATTATTATGTGGTATTACTAATTAATTGAAATATATAATTATATGCATATTTGTGTTTTATGATATAATTAGGATATTAGTAGTATACTATGTACTGGGCCTAATTAATAATTGGATGGATGGGTAATAACATAACTAAGCCCATTAAGAGAAAGATAGTAAGAAGAGGAAAACTAGGGTTTTAGAGATAACACAATTTGGGGGAAAGGAAGAGAAAGAAGAGAATAGAGGAGAAAGAACATAGAAGAGAAGAAGAAGGAAATTGTAGATTTCTTGAAGAGGGTGGATTTAAGAGTTAGAGGTAAGGGTTTGAATCCAAGTTCTTATAGACTATATGATTGGGTAATGTGTTGTTGTGATTATCTCTTCATCTTTGCAATTTCATGGAAACATAGAAAAGTTAGGGTTTATGAACAAATGCATGAACTTATGATTTGAAATGTGTTTTAATTGATGTTTGATGATGTTATGATGTTAGAAGATCCATAAATGTGTGCTATATTTGGGGTTATAACATGTATTCTATTGTTGTTCATGATGGTTGGTGTTTTCAGTTTGATTTGGGTTGAGTTTAAGGGTTTTGGGATGAAATTCGCATGCTGTTTTCTGAGATTTGGGATTTTCTGAAATCGCCAGTTCGCGCCGCGAACTATTGTTCGAGCCGCGAACTGCTTGGCAGAAACTTGGGGATTATTTGATTCACTCAGTTCGCGCCGCGAACTTTGTTCGAGCCGCGAACCCTGTTTTACAGAACTTTTTCCAAACTTTGAAAGGCCATAACTTTTGATCCGTAACTCCGTTTTATGCGCCGTTCAAAGCGTTGGGAAGCTAATGAGATTGTCTATATGATATAATATAATGGATTGACACTTGTTTTATAAATTATGATGATAATTGATAATAACATTTACCTATATGTGTATGTTATGGATGAATTGTGCATGATCAATGTTCATGGATGTATTATGTGATATGATAACCGTGAATTATGTGATTGAACTCCAAATGCTAGTTGATGTGGAATAGTTTAAATTGGATGTTAATATATGGATAACATGTGATTACTTATGTGTGTATTATGAATTAAGACTTGTGGTTAATATTCATATATGTGTTAAGTGATGTGATATCCATGATATGTTGGAATGAATATAAATATACATTTACATGTACTATTTGAATGTGTCTTGTTGATAATGATCATTTAAATGTGTATGTATCGAGATGTGGATTGAATAAATGATAATGCTATACTTGAATACATGTGATTGATTGTTGTGGGTTAGTTGATGCATTGTTTGGAAGAGAAGTCATGTTGTGTAATGTTGTGCAAAGCTGTAAAGATGTGATTGTGTAGTTTAAGAGATAGAGAGATCGTCTTAAATGCATGAGTCTTGTTTTGTTGCACACGTACACAAGCATGAGTCTTTGAAAGTGGCAATGTTGGGTAATCTCGCGAAGGTTATTTACTTGTCCCAAACCTAACGAGTATGGGGTTTGAAGGCTTAACGAGTACGGGGCTTTGAGGTGGTTATCTTGTCCGTAGAGAGTGGCAATCGGCATGACCGGAAATGATAACGGAGGGATCCACATGCATATCGCATTGAGTCATACTTGAGTCGCACGTGTCGGTGTGAAATGTTATTGTTGGTGTGATTTATGTGATATGAATTGTGTGGAATGATGTTGATAGATATGCATATATGTGGATTTGGTGATTCATTTGATATGAATTGTTGTTGTGTTATGAATGTGATATATGTGATTTGGAACACATGTGATATAGATGTGAATTTATATGTATTAATGATATATGTATGTATATGTGGATATGTGAATCATGTTTGATCACTTAGAATTGAATGAGCTATGTTGTATGACATGAACATGTGAATCTTGATTAATTGTATATGATGCATGTTTATGGGAAGAGTGATGAATTCTTGAAATGTATTCTTATTGTATTTTACATTTCCCATTATTATGTTTTCTATAAGAAGTTGAATTCTCACCCTTCTGTTTGAATGTTATCCTTTGTTGGTAACGTGCAGGTTTCGTGGATAGTGACGCTTCGAAGGAGGCTTAGCGTCGAGATTTAGATCTCTAGTAGGGTGTCGTGACTAAGTAGTCACTTGTGCTCTGGTCATATGTAACACATGGGAGTTGGGTTTTATGTTTTTATGACTCGATGTTATGAGATATTTGTTTACTCATATTGTATTCGTATTTGAATATGTTATTCTGGTTAATGTGTGGCCTTGAGCCAAGATGTTGAGACATGGTGGATGATGTATGGGAATCATCCTATTTTGCCATTTATTTGATGAGATGATTATTCTGTTGTGGTTTGCGTGTTGTTTTAAATTCCCGTGTTATTTGGAAATGACCATTGCATGTTTAAAGATAAAATATTTGTTCTATTTTGCAATATGTGTAACGCCCTCGTGAGATGCATGCTTTCTTTACTCTGATTTACGCAAATATATGCCTTATTTGTTTAGTATAGAATTAGGGGTGTTACATAGTGGTATCAGAGCACGGTCGGTCAGTTGGCCAGGTCATTTATGTTTTCCTATCCTTTTGTATTGGATTTGTGTATCCGACACAATCGATACTGTTGTTTGTTGGTCGTTGGATGTCTTAGGATAATGGCTGCAGGAAGGAATGTTAGCATTAATGTTGAGGCGGTGATGAGGTGGACTGGTGCGATTGGACAAGTGCCGCAAGAGAATTCCGGTTATGGAGGGAAGGATGAGTTATGTGCTTTTGGAGACTTCCTAAGGTGCAATCCGCCGACTTTTGAAGGAAAGTATGGACCAGACAAAGCACATGCATGGATGAGAGAAATGGAAAAGATTTTTCAAATCATGATTTGTACGGATGTACAGAAGGTGCAGTTGGGTACTCACATGCTGATGAAAGGAGCTGACGATTGGTGGAGTAATACTGTGCAGAGATTTGAAAGAGAAGGTATTGAAGTCACTTGGACTCTTTTTCGGGATGCATTTTTGGAAAACTATTTTCCAGAAGACGTGCGTGGGACGAAAGAAGTGGAGTTTCTAAAGTTGAAACGAGGAGGAGGACAATCCAGTGGGAGACCTTATGATGTCAAGAGGGAACAAACTGGTTTTGGCAAGAAGCTAAGGAGGGGAGGGACTCATACTCCACTTAAGTGTTTCAGATATGGTGTTGAAGGTCATCGTGCTGCTGAGTGTAAGAAAGAGGTTGCTACTTGTTTCAAGTGTGGCAGACCAGGCCACATAGCTGCTAATTATGGAGAGCAAGGTCACATTAGTACCAAGTGTGACAAACCGAAGAAGGAACAAGTGAGTGGGAGAGTACTTGCGTTGTCTGGTGCTAAGACCACTACTAAGGATAAGCTAATCTGAGGTACGTGCTTTATTATTGATAGTGGTGCAACGTATTCATTTATTTCTTTGGATTGTGCTAAGAGGTTGAATCTTGTGTTATCTGATATGCGTGGAAGTATGGTTATTGATACGCTTGCTATGAGTTTTGTTTCAACTTCTTATGTGTGTTTGAATTGTCTGTTGAGTATCTTTGGTAGAGATTTTGGGAATTGATTTTATTTAGTTCATTTTGTTAGAGCAAGTTGATGAGAATTTTGGTATAAATTGTTTGGAGTTGAAGAAAGTAATTGTAATCTTAAGAGGACTTTGGATCTTGGTGTGTTAAGTAATTTCGAGTGTGAGTTATGAAGGAACACTATTATGGTTTAGTAATGATGGTTTATGTTTCATTATGATTTTCGATTGTCTATTGACAAATTGAGGACTTGATCACCCTTAATCTATTGTTGATAGAAAACGAGATCGTATTGGACGAGATAAACTTCTCTTGCTAATTTGGTATTTTGTAAAGTGACTAAGGAGAGGTTGAAGAGTCGAATTGAGGAGTTGTTGAGAAGAGGTTCATTTGTCTAAGTGTATGGTTATAGATTTGCACTTATTTTATCAAGTAAGAAGAAGGAATGTCCTAATGAGGTAATGTTTTAAGGATGTTTTGATCCTAAGAGTGAAGATGATCATGCTGAGCATTCGAGAATTGTGTTGTCGGTGTTGAAAGAGAAGAGGTTGTTTTCTAAGCTTTCGAAGTGTGAATTTTGGTTAAAGGAAGCGAGTTTTCTTGGCCATGTGATCTCTAGTGGAGGTATTTCTGTTGACCCGTCGAAGATTGAAGCTATATCTCAATGGGAAGCTCCTAAGTCTGTTTCTGAGATTAGAAGTTTTCTTGGTTTGGTTGGTTATTATAGGAAGTTCATTGAAGGATTTTCTAAGTTATCCTTGCCGTTGACGTTGTTGACTAGGAAAGGACAAGCTTTTATGTGGACTTCGCAATGTGAATCGAATTTTCAAGAGCTTAAGAGAAGGTTGACTTCTGCTCCTATTTTGATTTTGAAGGATCCGTTGGAACCGTTTGTGGTGTATTATGATGCTTCATTGTTGGGTTATGGAGGCGTTTTGATGCAAAAAGGGCAAGTGGTAGCTTATGCTTCAAGGCAACTTAAAGTTCATGAGAGGAATTATCCGACACATGATTTAGAGTTGGCCGCCGTTGTGTTTGTTTTGAAACTTTGGAGGCATTATTTGTTTGATCAAAGAGAGTTGAATATGAGGCAAACGAAAATGGTTGGAATTCTTGAGAGATTATGATTCTAGTTTGAACTACCATCATGGAAAAGTGAATATTGTAGCCGATGCATTGAATAGGAAATCATTGCATATTTCTATGTGGAGGATCCAAGAGTTGAAAATCATTGGAACAATCTAGAGAGTTGAGTTTGGTTGTGAAGCGACGTCTTCTTGCGTTAAGCTTAGTATGTTGAAGCCTGCTTCTGGTGTTCTTAACGAGATTAGAGAGAGTCAAAAATTGGATTGCAATTGGTTAACGAGATGACATTGATTAATCAAGGTAAAGGTAATCACTTTTGGATTGACGAGATTAGAGTCATGAAAGGTCGTGATCGAGTTTGCATTTCTGATACTTCGAAGTTGGATAAGAGAATTTTGAAATGAAGGACATCGTAATGGTTTGAGCATACATCATAATGCTACTAAAATGTAACAAGATTTGAGGAAACTGTTTAGTGGTAAAGTATGAAGAAAGATATAGCGGAATTTGTTTATTCATGTTTGACTTGTCAAAAGTCAAAGATTGAGCATCAAAAACCGTTTAGTTGGTACAACAGTTATCTATTCCTGAGTGGGAGTGGGATCGTATTTCTACGGATTTTGTTTCAGGTTGGCCGAGAACGTCGAGTAATTGTGAAGCGATTTGGATTATTATGGATAGACGGACAAATGTGTTCATTTTATTCCGATAAGGATGGATTATTTGATGGAAAGACTTGCTAAGTTGTACATCGAGAGAATTGTGTGTCTGCGTGGTATTCCGTCAAGTATTGTTTTGGATAAAACTCCGAGGTTTTCTTTTGGATTTTTAAGAGGTTTGCGGAGTGATTTGAGATTAGAAGAGAAGATACTTGAAGGTTGAATGAAGGATTTGTACTTGGGGCTAGTTGCTTGAAGAGAATTTTCGAGGACGAAAATATTTTAAGTGGGGGAGAGTTGTAACAACCCGATTTTATTAGATATTTTATTTATTAGCTTATTTGTGTGTTTTATTAATTATTTGTTTATTTAATTATTATGTGGTATTACTAATTAATTGAAATATCTAATTATATGCATATTTGTGTTTTATGATATAATTAGGATATTAGTAGTATACTATGTACTGGGCCTAATTAATAATTGGATGGATGGGTAATAACATAACTAAGCCCATTAAGAGAAAGATAGTAAGAAGAGGAAAACTAGGGTTTTAGAGATAACACAATTTGGGGGAAAGGAAGAGAAAGAAGAGAATAGAGGAGAAAGAACATAGAAGAGAAGAAGAAGGAAATTGTAGATTTCTTGAAGAGGGTGGATTTAAGAGTTAGAGGTAAGGGTTTGAATCCAAGTTCTTATAGACTATATGATTGGGTAATGTGTTGTTGTGATTATCTCTTCATCTTTGCAATTTCATGGAAACATAGAAAAGTTAGGGTTTATGAACAAATGCATGAACTTATGATTTGAAATGTGTTTTAATTGATGTTTGATGATGTTATGATGTTAGAAGATCCATAAATGTGTGCTATATTTGTGGTTATAACATGTATTCTATTGTTGTTCATGATGGTTGGTGTTTTCAGTTTGATTTGGGTTGAGTTTAAGGGTTTTGGGATGAAATTCGCATGCTGTTTTCTGAGATTTGGGATTTTCTGAAATCGCCAGTTCGCGCCGCGAACTATTGTTCGAGCCGCGAACTGTTTGGCAGAAACTTGGGGATTATTTGATTCACTCAGTTCGCGCCGCGAACTTTGTTCGAGCCGCGAACCCTGTTTTACAGAACTTTTTCCAAACTTTGAAAGGCCATAACTTTTGATCCGTAACTCCATTTTATGCGCCGTTCGAAGCGTTGGGAAGCTAATGAGATTGTCTATATGATATAATATAATGGATTGACACTTGTTTTATAAATTATGATGATAATTGATAATAACATTTACCTATATGTGTATGTTATGGATGAATTGTACATGATCAATGTTCATGGATGTATTATTGCTTGTTTGAACTTCACCCGCTTGTTTTTGGCTGGTAGAATTAATGAGATTTTAACTGCCTGTTTTTCCACTGCATTTCTAGTAGTTTGTTGTGACTTCACGTTTTTTAGTTTGCATTTCTCTTAAGTGCTTCCTGCTGCATCTATTCTCATTAACCAATTTTAATTTCTGACTGGTACTGGCTTAATTATTAGTCACTTTCTAGCCTTATTCAACATTTAAATGCTAGAGACAAATTTCTGAAGCCCTCAGTTCTGTTGTCATTCTAGGATTTACAATTCAAGTTCTCATTATGGTATATTGATGATGTTCTGTAGATTTTATGAAGGAACCGTTCAGTCTTATGATTCTTCAAAGAGGAAGCATGTGGTAAGCTCAGTCTCTTGTTCTTGAGTTATTTTGCCATCTAAGTGATACAATTCTGACACAGTGTTACTTTTCCATGTTGTGTCGAAGATATTATAAGATGATGGAGAAGTAGAAAAACTCTGTATGGAAAAGGAACGTTGGGAGCTTATCAATGAGGGCCACAAATCAACTAAGGTTTGATTTTCTCAGTCATCTACTTCTGTAGCAGTTTCTCAAGGATAATTGACCGGGAGGCCTATTGCACGGTTCTCCTAAACCGGGTTGAGGGACTCTGAAATGGTCCAGATAAAAACATCTTTAGCCTTATTAGGGTAGAGCCCAGTCCTGCAAGTATAGCCCTCCACCACCGTAATATTTGACAAATGCTCCCCTCTTATTCGCCATACCCATATAAAAACTTTGATCAATACAATAATGTTTATATTTCAATATAGCTGATCATTGAAAACAAATTAATTATTAAGAGAGGAGCTTGGAAGATGGAAAATACCAAAATCTTTTAATTATTTTGCAGCAAAGTGGCACATATATATTTCATTTATGATTCTGATATCAAATCTAAATATCTAATATACGTAGAGTTAGGTATCATGTCAGTCTATCTAATTAGTATTGATCATGGTTATCGAGAAGTATTGCTTTTTTGAAATGGTTTAACCTTTGCCAATTTGCTCTTGAAATGTGAATATTATGCCTTGCATTTCTCCATTTATGATCGGTCATAGTGACCTTTTTTGTGGTTCCTCATTATTATGTAAAATTCCGACTTTGTTAGTTTGTTTTGTTCTACTTTTTCCCTTCAATATTGTTTTATTCTGTTTTAGGTGGTTCTGTTTTAGGTGGTTCTAAAAGGGAACGAGATGAAGGGTCCGATGTTATCACAGCCAAGAAGAAGAAAGTTAACAAGAAAGTAAAATCAGGTCCGATGTTGTGTTTAAATATGATTTTGACAACTTAATATATTTTATTGAGTATAGTGCACTATTTAATTATTTTACGTCACATTACTTTTTATATTTGATTATATTTTACATCAATTCAAATTTTGAGTTAATTTTGTTTAATGAGTATCAATACTCAGCGTGGTCTTAAAGAGTTGTTCTTTATATTTTGGTTATACTAAATTCTTTAGTACTTCTTTTGTACTTTAAAGTTTGACTGAGTATAGTTATCTTATAATTATAATTTATTTAGAATTTAAATTTATTTTGCAATATATTGTTATTAAAAATAACATGTTTTTAAAAAAATATTATACAATTTTAATTTTGATTTTTTTATTTTTTTTAATTTGCTATTTTAAATTTAAATAATTTTAATTCTTTATTACAAGTTTGAATTAAAATTTTAATCATGTATCACATGTGAAACAGACATATAATCATATCAAAATTGTTGCGGAACGTGACATGATATGTGACCCTGCATTTTTAGACCTTATAAAAATTTTCTTCAATGAATGGTCCTTCTAAAATTTTTATGTATGCAATTTCAGTCCCTGCTATTTTCGAAAATTTTAAAAACTGTTTAATTACCCTTTAATTTTTGAATTTTTGAATAATTCTTTTTATATATGTTTAGAATACTGTAAAATATTTATTTACCGAATTTTAGAATTTTTTAAAACGAGAAGAATTAAATATGAATTTTTTAAATTTAAAAAAATAATGATAAAAGCAATGAAAATCTCAACTTAGAAATTAAATTTTGAGTTTCTTTTTCTTCCAGAAACTTTTTATAACATTATGAACATGTCTGTAAAATAATCATTCTAAAATACACATTAGTTTGACAGTAGGGACTGAAATTAGGTGCATAATAATTTTATAAGGATCATTCATTGAAGAAAAATTTTATAGGAACTGAAAATGCAGGGTCGCATATTTATAGGGGCTAAAAACATATTTAACCCTATAATTTATTTAGAATTTAAATTTATTTTGCAATATATTGTTATTAAAAATAACATGTTTTTAAAAAAATATTATACAATTTTATTTTTTTTTATTTTTTTTAATTTGCTATTTTAAATTTAAATAATTTTAATTATTTATTACAAGTTTGAATTAAAATTTTAATTATGTATCACATGTGAAACAGACATATAATCATATCAAAATTGTTGCGGAACGTGACATGATATGTCAACAAATGACACATAATTAAAAAATAGAAATTTAGTCAATTTTAAATGTGAAAATATGAGAGATGAACTAAAATTGTTGTGTGGAAATTTCCTAAAATTTCAAATTATGATGATTTTTTTTTTTTTAGCATCGGCGTTTTTTCAATGGCTAGGTCGTCTGACAGTCAGTAGCGGAGGTTAACTAGGTTGGTGGCCCGGCTTGGCAGCTTGCAAATTGAGTTGGATCGCGGGTTTTGGATTGGATTTAGAAGTTTGGTCTATTAGAGTTTCAAGTCTATCTATATAAAATGGGTTTCAATTAATTTTGTTAGTGAAAGAATGAAGAAAGATGTGTTAATCCTAGTGAGAGAAATTTAGAAAGATAAGAGTATAAACTCTTAGGATTCTTTGTTTTTGAAGTCTTTAGGCATATTTAAGGGAATTGAAAAATACTTCTAAATATTATGAGTTTGTGTGATTCATATATTGATAGTTTGAGAGATTGAAAAACACTTGAGTAGATAATATGACTTGTTTTTGAAAACATGAAGCATTATTTTCTTGTAACCCATATTGAAATCTTTTGAAAAAACTTCTAAATTATAGTAAATCACAAAACTACTCTCTTTTTAAAGGCAAATTACTTTGATCATACTGGAAAAATAAATCATTCGTATACTCGTCATTTATCTTATTATTGCTCGTGTGGAATTTTTTTACACTATTTGAAGATTGATTATTTTTTTTAAGGTCTTTTATTTTGGTTGACATTATTTTTCATCCCATGCATCATCAGAGTTAAGTTTAAGTTTACAATTAAGCATCATTAATTAAATGGAGACGTTTTTCAAAGACAACAATTTTAAATTGTGAAAAGTGAAGATGCAAATATTCTTAACTCAACAAATATTCATTGCACTCTTATATGTTAAATAATATATTTATTAACCTTTATTGAAAATCAATTAGCAATTATCCCATTTATTACCATCAATTTATTTTTGTAGAAAGATGAGTCATTTGAAAAACATTTTTATCCACAAAAGGCAATAAGCTTTTTTTGGACCTGTTAGTCTGTAAATGGTGCTATTCACAAAAGGCATTGATCCAATTATCTCATTGACCTGTTAGTTTGTAAAGGGGTGCTGTTCAATTTAGACACAAAAGACTATATTTGTAAAAGAGGCAATAAGAGCAGGGCCGGCCCTGGGCCAGGGCAAGCAGGCCCACAGCCCAGGGCCTCACAAAAATGAGGGCCTCAATTTTGGGGGGGGGGGTGTGGTTAAAATTTATAATACTGATAAATTAGAATATATCTATGCCAGCGAAACAATTTGACAACTCAATTGCTGTAGCTTACCGGGTGAGCCACATTTACACTAGCTTTAGTTAGCCAGTTCGATTCTTGGTGGTGATTTTTATTTTCAATTGTTATCATTTTTCAATAATATTTCCATCTTTCTCTAAATTTCAATTACTATTATTTCAAATAATAATAATTTTCAATTGTTATCATTTTACAATAACATTTCCATCTTTTTCTAAATTTTAATAACATTTCAATCTTTCTCTAAATTTTAATTACTATTATTTTACAATAACACTTCAAATTTTAATTACTTTTATCTTTCTCTAAATTTTATTAAATTTTAATTATAAAATAATTTGTATGTAATCAATTAAAATTTATAATGACAATTAAAATCATATCTTATTCTCGATTATTTATTATGACTCTTATAATTTTATTTTAATTTATTTTGAATTTAATTGCTATGTATTTTTAGTGTACATTTTTTTGCACTATCAATACATCACAATCACTCAATTATATTACTTTAAAATAACTTAAAATAAAAGTCAAACATTTCTAACAAATTAACAGTTGTGATTAATTGACGGTGTAAAATTTCTGTACTGTCAGCGAGTAAAACTTATTTTTTTGTTAGGGGTCTTTTTTTATTTTTTGCCCTGGACCTCTAAAAAGTCGGGACCGACCCTGAATAAGAGATAAGGCAACAAGAATTGAGGCACCTGCAGCAGCTGTACAATTTAAACACAAAAGACAATAAACTTCTTTTATCTCATGATAAATAAGAATTATTTAAATAATTAATGATATTAATTTATCAAATACAAAAGGTGTATGATTGAAGAAGCAATTGATTACATAACTTTATATAAATAATGTGTTATAAATCACCATAAATATTATGGGTCATGCTAACGAGTGTCCCAGGGGCACTGGTTAAGCATTCCAAATTAAGAAAATATTCTAGATTCAATGCATTGAATACACCTAATCTTCTTTAAAAAAGTTAATTATTTATATTTTCAATGCATTTAATACATATATTTTGGATAAAAGCAAATCTTTTTACTTTATTAAACAACTAGTAACAAACCCGTGCGTTCGCACGGGTTCTGATACGGGACGCGCATTTTTTTAATAAAACAAATGAATAATAAAAAATAAGAACAATTTAATTACTATTCTATTATTAAACATAAAATAAAAATGTTCAATAATATTAGAGTATTATATTTAGTTATATATTAGGAAAATAAAGAAATTTTTTAAAATTGTAATTACATTAATCTTATATTATAGATAAGAAGAAATACATACATTATAATCAAATGTTATGGTTAATAATAATAAGTAAAAAAAAGTAATGAAATGAAATATTTAACCCAAAACATAAAAAAGAAAAATAGAAGTAGAGATTTTTAAATTAGATTGTCTTAATAATGGGCTTTGAAGCCCATATAACAAAATGCTTAAAGGCCTAAAACGCAGCTTAAAATTCTGTGGCAAGAAATGTGTTTGTAAGTAATTAAAAAATTCCAATAAATGATATTGTTAATAGAATTTATTTAGAATCAAGTTTACTGAAATAGAATCTGTTGCATTACATGTAGAAATTTCCACAAAAGGTTGTAAAGAATTGCTTTCCATTGGATCAGAACAGAAAATACTATGATATTATGAATATGTTATGCAAATGGGAATGGGAATTTAATCAGGTGCACTGCTGCAACTACTATATAATTAGGGAAAACACCTAAAAATGTAGGAAAGCTCATTCTTTACCAAGCTTTGTTGCTGCAGAATTTTAAGTCTATGTTGTTGTTTAACTGAATATTGAAATTGCAAAGAGTAATAAATAAGCCATTAAAAAAACTGTTACTACAAAAGTTAAAAAACACTGGTACAACTGATTTGGAAATTCCCTAATGTAGTTGTTAATAACAATCCGTAGCAGAAGCATGCCGTAGCAAAAATGGTTGCTACCAAACGAAAGTGCATGAAAACATGTCGTGGCAATAACTCAGTCCGCCATATTCGATTTGTTTTACAGAATTAAAACCACGAAAAATTGATTGCCAAGTCATTGTTGATTACTCCATCCTGTCAACATGATAACATGTGGTAGTATGTCAATTGAAAACTTTAGTAGAATTTAATATTATGGAAAAGGAAATTGTGCGTATACAAATTGAGAAGAACAATATTAGGAAGGAATGGTATAAGAAGTTACCATTTAGATATTGGCAAAGACCTCTTTGTATACGACGTTGGTGGTAGAAGACTTTGGCTTGTTGTCGTCGTCGTGAATCAAAATCTTTATTCCTTTCTTACTTGTCACCCTTGATAAAGCCACATATAATTGCCCATGACTAAATACATCTTTAGGAATATATAATCCAACCCAATCCAACGATTGTCCTTGAGATTTGTTGATGGTCATTGCATAAGACACAATGATTGGGAATTGTCTCCTACTCAACTTGAAAGGCCAAGGTGATTGTGATGGTGACATATCCATCCTTGGGATGTAGGTAACTTTTCCATGTCCTTTTCCCCCCATTATTTGAGCTTCCAATACGTGACTTGCCATTTTAGTTACAATTAACCTAGTACCATTGCACAAACCTTCGGATTGATCGATGTTCCGCATAAGCATAATTGGGCATCCAACCTTTAATGTGATGTGATGGTTTGGCAATCCAGAAGTTCGCAAAGAGCTGAGAAATTCGGGACTTAGAACCTCAAGGATGCTATTGTCATGAATTTCTGACCTATCAACTGAGTTAGAACTATAATATTCCTTTGATTCACCTGTGGAAAAATAATTGTGTTATGAAGAAAAAATGATGCCATGTTATGTAAGTTATGGATAATTAATAATTGTTGTTGTCATAGAAATACCTGGCATCAAGTTAAGGATGTGAGTATTTATTTGATCAACAACTTCAATGGTTGATGCTAAAATAGCTCGACTTTTGAGGTAGTCGTATGATTGGTAATTATCCAAGAAAGAAGGATAAGTACTATTCACAATGGCAACAATAGGGTCATGGAAGTCTTCAATTAAAATGTCCCTTGGAATTTCAATGTCAGCATATCCATCATTTGGCTCAGCGATCCTTCCCTCACCTAGTTTTAGAAGCCATTTGGAAAAATCAGCAATATCTTGCTTCTCTTGTTCAGTTTGACCTCCTTGCAATCGCATATTTTTAGTTAAAGTCAAGACCTTCACTGAGTTCCAAATGTAAGATGCATTGATCGCAGAGTGAACAATATCCGATCGACTCCCTCTAGGAATAACAGGTAAGATTTGTCTGAAATCTCCGCCAAAGACGACAACCTTACCACCAAATACCTTTGTAGAATTACCATATGTACTCATTACATCCCTCAAAGTCTTATCCAAGGCTTCAAAACAAAATTTACTTGCCATCGGGGCTTCATCCCAAATAATCAACTTACTTTGCCGCAGTAGTTCGCCGTAATCATCATCATAGTCAATCCCGCAAGTAGAATTTTCCAAAGTTGGTACAGGAAGTTTGAACTTAGAATGTGCAGTTCTACCTCCAGGTAACAATAAAGACGCTATTCCGCTCGAAGCAACCGTTAATACAATTTCATGTTTTGATCTCAAAGACGTTGCAAGCGTTTTCCACATGTAAGTCTTTCCGGTGCCCCCGTAGCCATGCAAGAAAAAGACTCCTCCACTTTGATTCTCCACCGCTGTTGTGATTTCGTCATAGATATGACGTTGTTCATCTGTTTATGGAAGAACAAATATTAAAAAATACCGCAGTCATTAATTGAACACACAAACTGCATTTAGTAAAAGAGTAAAACCTGTTAGAGCTCTATAAAGTTCTTCGAATTCGGACTTCATAACGGCAACATTGTACATCCTCTCTTCATAGATAAGCCTGTTCCCTAGCTGTTCGAGAACATAACCGTTCGGATATGGAATTGGCTTGTAGTCATGAAGTGTTCTCCTATTAGCTTGGAGTAAAATTTCAATTTCTGTTAGAGTTAGATTTTTAACATCATAAATATTATGGGTCATGCTAACGAGTGTCCCAGGGGCACTGGTTAAGCATTCCAAATTAAGAAAATATTCTAGATTCAATGCATTGAATACACCTAATCTTCTTTAAAAAAGTTAATTATTTATATTTTCAATGCATTTAATACATATATTTTGGATAAAAGCAAATCTTTTTACTTTATTAAACAATGGTCAACTTATCTTTTTAATCTCTTAACCAGTGCCCCTAGGCACTCGTTAGCATTACCCAAACATTATAACCCTTAATTCAATATGTCATCATCAAATATTTTAATATACTATGAAAGTATTATATTCTAATAAATTCAAAGTTTGATTGCATTTTTTAGTTATTTGAGAAATTGGAGTGAATGCTTTTCGATTGTATTTTTTTATATTTATTTAGCATTAATCTAAAATATATTTATTTGTTTATTTATTTATTATCAAATTATATCAAGTAATTTAATTATGTAAATGTGTTTTTTTTAAACGTGTACTTCTTTATAATGTCAACTAACTATTATTAAGACTTGGTAAATGGGTTTTTTTATTTTTTAAATATGATCGTATGGAGATGGTGCTCAACAATTATTTTAATGATTCAAACTTTTGTTGATAAATTAAAGACTGATAAATACATATTTATTTTTACAAAATTAAATTATCCTTTAAATATTTTAATTAAAATTTATTGTAACGATTATAATTATGGGTTAAATATACTTTTTGTCTCTATAAATATCTCAATATTCATTTTTAGTCCCTATTAAAAAAATAATATATTTTAGTCCTCACAAAATCGTTATACATGTAATTTTAGCCGCTGCTATTAAATCAATTTATATAAATATAAATATGAGTGAAAATATTTTTTTTAATACAAATTTAATCATTTCTATTAATTTATTATCATTAAAAATACTAATTAGTTTATTTTTAATTTTAAGTTATGTTTTATTTTTAATAATCAAAATCTATCAATATTTCACTGGTCATTATCGCAACAATACCTTTTTTATTTTTATCAACAAAGTATTTATAAATGTTTATAATTATTATTGATATTTATAAATATTTGTCGTTATTAAACATATTTGATTTATCATGTTTTTGATTTGCTACGTATCTATTAATAACAATTATAAATCAGGAACAACCAAGCCGATCTAAGATACTGGATTTTATTACTGAAACTCACTATTTTTACGGGTCACTATCACCATAATACTTTTCTTATGTGAATTTTATCACTGAAATTCACTATTTTTACGGGTCATTATCACCATAATAACTTTTTTATATGATTTTTATCACTGAAACTCACTACTTTCACGAATCGCAATCACCATAATACCATTTTGCCTATTGCATTTTCAACTTCTTCTTTTTTTAAAATAGATACTATATATAGCTTCATTACATCTATATTATGATTTATGAATCTTAATTTAACATTTCTCATTCGAGTTTTTAAATTTTTTTTAATACGTTTGAAATACATTATTCATCTTAAGATATAATTTACCCGTGCGGACGCACGGGTCTTCTACTAGTTTGGTCTATTAGAGTTTCAAGTCTATCTATATAAAATGGGTTTCAATTAATTTTGTTAGTGAAAGAATGAAGAAAGATGTGTTAATCCTAGTGAGAGAAATTTAGAAAGATAAGAGTATAAACTCTTAGGATTCTTTGTTTTTGAAGTCTTTAGGCATATTTAAGGGAATTGAAAAATACTTCTAAATATTATGAGTTTGTGTGATTCATATATTGATAGTTTGAGAGATTGAAAAACACTTGAGTAGATAATATGACTTGTTTTTGAAAACATGAAGCATTATTTTCTTGTAACCCATATTGAAATCTTTTGAAAAAACTTCTAAATTATAGTAAATCACAAAACTACTCTCTTTTTAAAGGCAAATTACTTTGATCATACTGGAAAAATAAATCATTCGTATACTCGTCATTTATCTTATTATTGCTCGTGTGGAATTTTTTTACACTATTTGAAGATTGATTATTTTTTTTAAGGTCTTTTATTTTGGTTGACATTATTTTTCATCCCATGCATCATCAGAGTTAAGTTTAAGTTTACAATTAAGCACCATTAATTAAATGGAGACGTTTTTCAAAGACAACAATTTTAAATTGTGAAAAGAGAAGATGCAAATATTCTTAACTCAACAAAGATGTGTAGAAGTATTGACGGATAAAACATTGATGTCTGCAAGTCTAACTCAAGCAAAGAATACTAAGATGGTGGATAAGGTCAGAATTATCATTATCTTGTACCTAGGAGGAAATTTGCCTGGGAAAAGACTGCAACTTTGATGTGGGTAAAGTTTGATTCGTTGTATATGATTGAGTTCTTGTCTCATAAGTTGTGTGTGAATAACAATCGGACTCATTTCCAATGGTAGAGAACAAATATATTCTGGAGAAACTGATATAATTTTACAAGATCATTGAAGACTTAGAAAATATTGAAGTGAAGCTCATATCTTTTGAGAATTTCAAAGATGTCCTTCTTTATGTTATGGACATTACTATCACCTTGGATGAAGTCTCGACGATTGTGAGGTCAAAGAAGTTTTAATGATGAAAGATTTGAAGATTGACGATAATGGTAAAGACTTAAGTGTCTTAAGAGGAAGAAGTGAGAGTAGATGAAAGTTCAAATTCAAGAGTTTTGATAAGTCAATGTTAAAACACTTTATTTGTCATAAAACCAATTACTTCAAGAAAAATTGTCTCGAGATGAGAAAAATAAATATTTTTAGATCATCGTTGTCTCAGATGTGGATGGTTATGCGAGTGATAATGTGCTAGTAGGGATGTCCATGAGACACGGCGGGAGCCGGGGATATATTTACATCCTTGTCTCTGCACTTGAATCTATTTTCTATCTTTGTCACGATGGGATTTTGTCCCACATTCCCGTCCTAGTGGATCCATGCAAAGATCTATAAATATAAAAAATTATTAATTTTAACCATATTAATAATAAAAATTTAAAAACTAAGCATAAAAAATTAAAAATTTGTGGTTAAATATTGTCAAAACTATTGTTTTGACAATATTTAATCTTCGTTCATGAGAGTCATGACCACTAAAATTTTAAATTAAAAAAAAATTAAAAAAATTATTTATATCTTTTTCCGTCCTCCAAATGTCTTTGAGGGGGTTTGCTTCTTATATCTGTAGGAGAAAATTTTCTATAGAGATGTAATTAGTGAATTTTTTTTGCAATAACTAGCTTTTGAAAAAAAATACTTCAATAACCATGTCTCAGAAGAAATTACGTAAATAACTAGGTTTCAGAAATGACTAAAACGAACACGCCATCTAAGATGGCGCATGCATGCAACTATTATGAGGAGGTGTCACTTCACTTGGCGCATGCAAGCAAATATGCCACGTGGTGCCATCACATTTGGCGTATGCATGTAAAAATTAGGAGCATGCGCCAAGTCATCTGGCACATAGGTGTATTCCTTTTTTTTAAAATAAGAAAAATATTTAAGAATAAAAGGAAAAAATTGATAATATTAATTAAAAGTTATGATTACATGGTTGGAAAAATAAACGATTACAACAAGATCTAATTTGCACGTCTCCGTCCTCTCCTAGTATTCCGTTATCTGGGAATTTCCTGCTGTGATTGGGTCGAGGGCCCCGGGAAATCAATGCAATGTGAGTCCATAAAATCCAAGAGGTCGGTATGCATAGAAGAATCCCTGCTTTCGAAAAGTCGGTTACCCATGTTCTCAAAGTTTGGTCGGGGTGGTGGTGGGGATCTAGGCTGCATGGGTGGCCGGTAGCATTGGTTGTTTGAATAATTTGGGTAAAATGAAAACTGATCTTGTGAGGGTATGATAGTCCGATGTGTGTTGAGTGTGTTGAGTGCTACGGTGGATGGATGGTTGCGTGTAAGTTGGGTTGGTTGGAGAATATTCTTGATGTTTACCTAGATTGGGGCTTAGGTAAGAGGTGGATGGACCCACATGGCATTGTTGGTTGTATGATATATATTATTGGTTTTGAGTTTGGGTATGTGGCATTTGTTGGTCTTGGTATTCGTCGTGATGGCGTGGGTGGTTGCTCGTGGATCGATGTCGTGCATGGGTGGTGAAAGTGTGTTGGGTTTGTTGTTAGGGGGTGTATGTTTCTTGGTAATGTTGTTGTGTATTCGATGACCCAATTTTTGACCTAAGATACCCATCTCATATGCATCATTTGCATCATTAACAAATTGCATAGCTTGTGTTTGCTACTTGTGCTCAACAGGGTTTAATCAAGAAACACTCATCAGTACAAGTGACAACCAATTAGGGTTTTGTTCTCCCTTCATCTCAAATGATTCATCTTCATCAAAAATCTACACTTGGTCCTCAAAGATGCATTTCAACAAGCTCAAAAGCTTTGAATCAACCAAATTAGGGTTTTGACTGGAAGACATCATACTAATGACTTTTGCTCAGGGTTGACATAATGGCTTGGGACATGAACTCAAGACCTCAAACACATCATCTTGACCTAATTTATTGGCTTAAGACATCTCCCACACAAGGATTGATCAACAGGGAAATTTCTAGGTCATCAGACTATAATTTTTGAACTTATTAGGGACTGAAATCAGAGCTCACATTTGGGAAACCCTCATAAGCTTCAAGGCATTATCCAAATGGCCTAATCATCTTCAAATGATCCCTATGTCAATATCCAATGGAAATTGTACTTCAATTCAAGAGCCACAGTCATCAATTTCATTTGGCCCACAATTAGGGTTTCTAACCTAATTTACCTGGACAGTTGACTTTTAATCAGGACATGGTTCCACAACTCAAACCATGACTCAAAGTCCTCTAATACCTCAATATGAGCCATTCATATCATTCATTTGATGAGGATAGCTTGATTTACTTGAAATTTCCAGAAACACGATTCACCTGAAAAAGTCAACTATACAAGATCACCTTTGACTTTTTGGATTTTTGGTCAACCATGGACTTTTGAGGATTAAAATCATCAATATAGGATTATTGAAGTCATTTGATCAAGAAAAATCAAGAAAATCAATCAAGAATCAAAAAGTCAAAGTTTGACTTTTCATAATTAGAAATTTTTCTAAGTGTTTTTAAGGTTTTTTTCCAAACTTTGGAAGGGAATATCTCAAAATTTCAAGTACAAACTGAAAAAAACTTCCAATTTCAAAGTTGTAGATTTTGATCAAATGAACAACTTGGTCACAAGAAACATTTTTGCAAAAAATCAACCATTTAAGAGATATGGAGCTTCAAAGTTGGTACCTTTTACAAAATTCACAAAAAGACATAGCTTTCTTCAAACTTTATGGGTCTTTTTCACCAATTTCCTTAGGGATCTTGAGGAAACTTTGAACTAATGAATTGAAGTATATACCAAGGGCTTTCCAAAATGTCCAAAAGCATGAAAAAATATGGAGTGGAGCTATGGTTTTGGAATTTGACATTAGAGGTCATTAAGCTTGAATTATAAGCCATTTTTTCACAAAGTTCAAATACTTTTTGGCAAATGATGCAAGCCATGACCTAAACAAGTGATGAATGCAAGATATTATTCTCTCAAGATCAGATTGGAAGGAGATAAGAAGCACTTGAGATTTTTAACCATGGTTAACCATTTTTGACCTTATGCATTAAATGTAAAAGATGCCATTTTATCTCTTAAGCCAATATCATAATTGCAATCTCAACTTGCTAAGCCTTGTATTCAGATCCTTTGGCCTATAAATATAGGTCCAAACTTCATCCAAAATGACACCAAAACATTTCAAAGCATTTGTTTTCTCTCTTCTTTCTTAAGTTCCAAGTTTCAAAATTTCAAAGAGGGAGAAATAGCAAGTCTCAAACCCTTGAAGTTATGGCCAAAGTGATGGTTCTAACATCTCATAAACATCATTTGGGAAGTGTTTGAACCACTCACACATCACCAAAGCACCCAAATCTCAGAATCACCATTCAACCTCCGTATATGCACATATTGAACCTTAACTCTCCAATTTTCACTCCAGCTCATATCCATCCAAACTGTCACTTCAGACATCATCCATATACCATATGTGAGCTATCCCAATCATCATCCATGGCCTGTAACAACTCTATGACCAAAATCGATTCATGCATCAAGTAACTGCAGATCGGGTACCATAGCTTGATCCAGGAGTTTTTAATCCACTCCAAGTGTTCAGACATCTTCCATTAGGTCCATTGAAGCTATTCAAATCATCAAACAACTTCTGGAAACACTCCTTTGGCAAAGCTCGATCTCCATTTCAGAGGTAAGTTTCATGAACTACAAACTCTATGATTCATGCATCATAAATGAATTATTAAGTTGCTATCATGTTTCTGCACCATCACTGAGTAATAACCCTCAATCAATTTCATAATTCATCAACCATACACGATTTCACATTGAATGTTAGAATTAAGGTTCTTCGTGTTCATCAGAAAATTAATGATCTTAGAGTAAAAATAAATGAAATTAAAGGGCACCATCACGTTCCTTGTGAAAAATCGAGCAAGATAGACTATCTACTTGATCAAAACAATACAGATTCAAGGATTTTCAAATTTCAGTTGGGGTTTGTGTTCTTGGCGCCATTTTTGGTTAAGGAAATTTGAATTTTTGGTTGGAAATATATTGCACTGAAAGCGTGTTAATTAAAAGTCACAAGCGTGGCTCAGTTGGTTGTTGTTTTGAGTGGTGACCCCAAGGTCACGAGTTCAAGCCCTTGTGAGACCAAAACCCAATTTTTTACCACTTTTTTCATTCATTTTCTTTACAACTTTCACCAATCATTTAACCTACCAAATTAATTCATTTTCAATTGATTTTTTGCACACTTTTCATTTAATATATCTATTTTATGAATATCCAAAAAAATCACAAAAATATTATTTATTTGGTATATTTTTATTAGGTTTAAAATGACTTATTTTTAAGTGTTTTAATACTTTAAATATAGTTTTTTTACTTTGAATTTCAAAACCTAATCTCTTGTAAATATTTTGTGATAATACCCTAATCATTTAGGTCTTACTTAGGCATGGACTTTGTCCTTACCTTAATTAAGTTGACTGTTGTCAATTTTCAAACTGTTTTCAATCCTCGATTAAACAGACGATCAAAGTTTTCAAACGACAAAACCTTGTATCTTTCAACAAAACATTCAACTGTTTTTTTCAAACATCAAAACAACATGAGCCTCTCCTTGAGTTGTAAGTCCCAATTTTCCTTTGTACATATCATATTGTATAAATCTTTTGTTTGATAAACGATCAAAATTTGATTTTCTTCCCAAATAGTTCAAAGAGTACGGTTTCCCGGTGAAATCACTTTTAAACTTTTATGGGCATCCCCTAAGGTGTAAGCCCCAAACCTTTGTGTACAGTCTTGTTATCTTTAGGGATATATCTCCTTCATAAACTCCCATAAATACACACACACTTTATCATGCATATATGTTTGTATACTTGTTCATATACTTATCCATACTTGTTTATATACTTGTTCATACTTGCTCATATGCTTGTTACAACTTAGTATCACACTAGGTTCCCCATAGCCTCCTATTGGGCTTCGTGCAAAGAATCTCCCTAGTTTAGGTTAGGACATAGAGTATGGTTTCCCGGTGAAATCACTCTAAGAGCTCAAACCAACCATACCAAGCCTCCTCTTGGGCTTAAAAAACAAGGACCCTCGGATAGCCTCCTCTTGGGCTAAACAACACAAGGACCCTCGACGTCCCTTGGATAGCCTCCTCTTGGGCTAAACAATACAAGGACCCTCAGATAGCCTCCTCTTGGGCTTAGTACAAGGACCCACGGGCTTCTTAAAAGCATCCCCTAAAATAAACACAATACCCTAGGAGATTAGACATTTATCATCCATATGGCAGGAGTATCTACTCTATATCATCATAATCAAATTTTTTGCAACATGGATGGCTAATCAAACTTTTTGCCACAAGGCTGGCTAAACAAAACATCTTATCATTTTAAACCGTAAGCGGCACAGCCCAGGTCCTAAAATGAAATATTCAAACAAAATAATCTTTATCATTCTAAGAACCATAAGTGACACAACTCAGGTCTTATAGTGAAAAGATTCAAACAAAATCAACAGAAGTATGTGATGAAATAGATTAGATACATCGACCATTGAGATGACATTTGTCTCTTTTCCTTTGCTTCCACTAGCATAAGTGGGAACTATGATTGCTCTGACTTTCTCAATATCCTTTTGAGAATACGTAGGCACAAGGTCTTATCCTTGGCGAGCATACTTCTTTCTCCCTCAAAACCATACAAACCCTAGCTTCCCGTAGACCTCGAGCTACAGTTGCTCTGATTCCCACTAAGGGATATGTATGCAGAAGATTGTGATAATCTTTGCGAGCATAATCAAACAAACAACTTAGGTTCCCCACCTATCACAAAGGAGAAACTTTCCCAATAGAATAGCAAGCAATTACAAAGTACATAAACAAATAAGTATAACAAAGGATCCTATAGAGTACTATAGATACGTAGGGTGCTAATACCTTCCCTTCGTATAACCAACCCCTTACCCGGAATCTCTCCCCGTGCATTGCTTTTAATTTTATATTACTTGCATTGGTTTTAATTTTATATTACTTGCATTGCATATCTTTTAAGGTTTGTGCAACTTTTTCCCTTTTCCTGCTTTGGAAACAATAAAAAGTTTGGAAGCCCGAGCCCGAAAAAGGCTTCCGGTGTCTCTCCCGATTTTCACTACGACAGTGGGTCAATTAAATACCTCAAGTGAGACACAAACATTTGGAAACGTAAGGCCATTGGGCGTCGACTCTTTGTTGATGCCATGGGTCCAAACATATTGGGTTGGCCAAGATTTCCTTATGTATGTCTGTCATACCCCAATTTTGCCCTTTCCCCTTTTTACGTAACATTTGATTGTTAGCATTATGGTATCCATGTTCATTCGCTACTCGCATCCAATTCATGACATTTGCATCATTTGCAACCATAACATGCATCATTCATTAAGTTATCACATCCTTTATGCATTCATCCTTCACTTCTTTCTACCATTTACTATGGTTAGGGCACATAAGGCTTGCTTGAATTAAGAGTCATGGTAGGATTTGAATCACCTTGTTGTCTTTTGGAATTTGTGTTGCAAGTTTTGTTGTTTAAAGTTTTAGTGGTAGTCAAGAGTTTTTTTATCATGTCATTTAAAGCATCTTCGTTTGAATAGGTACAGTAGATCATTGTGAAATGGGTCTTTTCTTTCCCTTTTGGGCCTCAAAGTTAACCTTTTGTGAGCTTGGGTGATCTATCATTCTAGTCTAGTGGAAATTTGGATTCGGTCAAGACATTTTGGTTATTCCCATGTCGGGGACTTTGCAAGATCAACTTAAGTATGTGAGTTAGAATCAATGAGATGCAATGTATATGCCATTGTGTAGTTTTTACGTTTGTTGCAAATCAAAGTACAATTCTATTTGCAAAAATTCAATTGGAATCAGTTTGAGTATTGATGAAGCAATTCATACTTAATTCAAACTTGATACAAGGTATCAACTATTAGTACATAACTAGTAACAAACCTGTGCGTATGCACGGGTTCTGGTTTGATACACGCATTTGTTTACATAATATATTTATTTTAAATAGAAGATTAAAAAAGAAAAAATATTTAGATCAATTATGAATTTTTTCGTCTATAAAAATATCTAGATTAATAATAGATATTTTTTACTTATACTATTTTTGGATCATAAATATTATATTTCGTAAATAAAAATATTTAGAGCAATAATAGATTTTTCCCCGTACAGAAATATTATTTATGTTTAGGTATCGTTTACACAAATAACTGGATCAATAATAAATTTTCGTATATAAAAATATTTAAATCAATAATAGATTTTTTATTTACGTATACCACTTTTGAATAAAAAAAATTTAGATCAATAATAAATATTTTCCCGTACCTAAATATTATTTATGTTTAGGTATCGTTTACAAAAATATTTGGATCAATAGTAAATTTTCGTATATAAAAATATTTAGATCAATAATAAATTTTTTTTGGTATATCATTTTTTAATCAAAATTTTTTAGATCATACATACCATTTTCATATAAAAATATTTAGATCAATAATAGATTTTTTCCCGTACACAAATATTATTTATGTTTAGGTATCGTTTACAAAAATATCTAGATCAATAGTAAATTTTCATATATAAAAATATTTAGATAAATAATAGATTTTTTTCCCGTATACCATTTTTGAATCAAAATTCTTTAGATCATAAATACAATTTCCATATATAAAAATATTTAGATCAATAATAGATTTTTTCCCGTACACAAATATTATTTATGTTTATGTATCGGTTACAAAAATATATGGATCAATAGTAAATTTTCGTATATAAAAATATTTAGATCAATAATAGATTTTTATCTGTATACCATTTTTTAATACAAAATTGTTGGATCATAAATACCATTTTTTTATATAAAAATATTTAGATCAATTATAGATTTAATAAATACCATTTTCCATAAACACCGTTTTAAAATAAAAATATTTAAATTAATAGTAGAAAAATAAAAAGGTGAACAGAGAGAAAGAATGGTGAAAAATGAAAAGGTGAAGAGAGAGAAAGAAAGAATGGTGAAAAAGAAAAGGTGAAGAGAGAGAAAGAATGGTGAATAAGATATTAAGATTATATTGGACAATTGTGTGGATAGACAAAAAAATCCAACAATTTTAATAGATGTAAGAAAATTAAGGATGAGTATTTTGATAAATATCAGAACATCTAATTTTCTTATATTCTAGACGAGCCCATATCAGGTTATCATTGAAATTGGTCTCATTGCAAAAGTTTAAAGACCATCAAATTATGATTCCAAATGCAAGTTTGTTCTAGGACTAAGTGTATAATTACAGAAGAATCTTTTGGTAAATTTGATGAAGCTAATAACATGGTTGCATGACATAAAGCCTCCAAGTTTAGCACTTTTCCTTGATGCATTTCATTGAGGCTCTTTTACACCAATTGCTAACCTGTAAAACAACCAGCAGAACAAGATTCAATCATGCAGGCCCATTAGCTTTAGTTACAATATAATTCAAAAACAACAAAAATCAGCAAGTTCACCACATGACAAAAAAATAGAAAACTTGCAAAAGCACACATAGTACACTGCAGCAGCCCCTTCATTATGTTCCTCACGCTGTACTGAGTATAATCCCCATAATGTTTGCTTGAAATTGTACCTGAGCACCATTTAATTGTTGTTTGAAAGATTATGGTTCTAATTCTTGCTTGCTGCGATTTAGGATGTGTATTGGTTTGTATTTTGATTGCTTAATTTAGAATTAGGGCGAGAAACCGAATGGATTTGCATCATCATTTTTCGTTTTCGCTTGAGTTTTTGAATGAGTGAAATTAGCCATACGGGATCTTCAACTTGATTGCCTTATCAGTCACCCACTTCACATACGCTTCCCTAGCTACACGACTGTTAACGGTGAGTGAAGAAGCGAAAAAGATGAATATTGTGGATTAGAGAGACAAGATGAGGATCTCACGTTATTTTCCTATACATATTTGTCATTTATTTATTTTTTAATTAAATCTAAGTTTTAAATAAAATAAAAAAACAAGTTTGGAGATAATTTGACACCATTTTTATCTCCCCTTTTATCTTTTTTAAAAAAATAATAATAACTTTATTTAAAAATTAGGGTTTTCTTGACCGAATAGGTGGTCACAAATTTTGGTTTAAAAAAATATTTTCGTTTAAAAAATATATATATATTAAAGGGATAAATGCAATTCACCCCCCCTGCTATTAGGGCGTGTTTCAGATTTGCCCCCTGAATCTTTTTTTTTTTTTTTTTTTTTTTTTTTTTTTTTTTTTTTTTTTTTTTTTTTTTTTTTTTTTTTTTTTTTTTTAAGAACATCTTATTTTCTTATATGGTAGATAAGAGTGACCTATCTTGATTTCCAAAAAAGAGTGACCTATCTCCCAATGAAATGGAACAACTACCAAGCTAGAGAGTCTGACCATACATATATTGTACTTTTATTAGCCACTTTAACATTAACCAGTTGTCCTACCTTTTCCCTTAACTTAATTATTGCATTTCAATTAAATAGAGAAGCCCAAAGATCTCTATTTATTGAGTACTACACTACAATGCTTAAAAAAGAGAAGGAAAGACTCCCATCTCAAGAGGAAAGTGCCTCGGCATCCACAACAACAAATTGTCTAATTCTCATAAAATAAGTATTCTCTTGGTAACAATATATATATATATATATATATATATATATATATATATATATATATATATATATATATATATATAAAATTTGCATTTAATTTATGGGTTTATAAAATAAAGTGCTTAGAAATATGTAAAAACAAATCTGATTGATTGTTGGTTATAGAAAATATGAGAGAAAATGTAAAACGAATGTAATTTGCATTTAACTTTATCTTGAAAATATGAGAGATGATTTTTTTCTCTTATATTTTGAGACAAGAAAAATGTATTTTTTTCTCTTATATTTTGAAACGGAAGGAGTATATAAAAATAGAAAAGCACAGAAAAAACAAACTACAAACAGATAGCGTAAGAACAGGCTCAAGATGTATCTATCACAAGAAAAAAAACACAAATACAACGAAACTCACCAGAAACCTCTGCCATCAAACGCAAAAGTCACCCAAACTATAAAATGTAATAAGGAAAACATGGCACAAGTTAGATCTTTCCAAGGTAGGATCCGCAGAAGCAACACCAATCTTAAAAAAACACAACAAAATTACATCTAAGCGAGGTCAAAACCACTAAAACTGCTACTTGCTTAGATGTAGAATAGGATTCTCACGTCAAGCTGAGAAAGCACAAGAGTTATCCACTTACTTACTAAGATATCATTACCAAGCCAAGATGATACCCATGTCTTCCACATTTTCCACTATCACCGATGAGCTAGAGAATACAATATCATTTTAAGATTTCCAAATCGATCATACCACAACATTCCAAATCCTCAAATAGCCTCTCCTAAACCTAGTCGGCCCACTAATCGGAGAGAAAATCTGAAAAAAGGAAAATCGATTGCATGACAGTAAAAAACAAAAAACAAAAAATTTAATTAAAGTGATAAAATGTGAGATATGATTGGACCAATTCTAATTAAAAAAGAATAAAAAATCTGAAGTTGCCGGTGCAAATAAATTTGCACATAAGTGCAATCGATTGCATGACAGTAAAAAACAAAAAACAACACAAAAGCACCAGGTAGCAATCGATTTGCATAAGGCAGCAACCGATTGCTTCATGTTGAAAAAGACAAAAAAAAAACAGGTGCGAAACACTAAAATGAAAATTAATTTACACATAAGTGTAATTAATTGCATGACATAAAAAAGGCCAAAATTTTTAAAAACAAAAGCAAAGCAATAAAATTCAAATCGATTTGCATAATGGTGCAATCAATTACTTCTGAAACAAAGTGAAAAAACTTAAAAAACAAATTTTTATGCAAATGTACCATATGAAACATATATGAGAAGGGAGAAGAAGTAGAGAGGACATAATTTTAAATATAAGTTAAGACATATACGCACCTTTGTTTTTTGATGATACAAAACATCAAGTGAGTGATCTAAATATTCTTTTCATCCATGATTCCAAGTTCTCTTCTAATTTTGTAGAAAGGTTCTCTTGCCAACGACTTTGTGAATATGTTCGCAAGTTGATTATGAATATCACTGAATGTATTGTCGACATTTCCTTGAAGAACATGGTCACGAAGAAAGTAATGTCGAATGTCAATGTGTTTGGTTCTTCAGTGCATGACCAGATTCTTTGTAATATTGATTGCACTTGTGTTGTCACAACATAGAGGAATACATACAAGATTGAGTCCTTAGTCACAACGTAGAGGAATACAACAACTGACTGCTGCTATGTACTCTTCTTCGGCAGTGCTTAGCGCAACACATGCTTGTTTCTTGCAAGCCCAAAATACTAATGCATTTCCAAGAATGTGACAAGTACCACTAGTGATTTTTCTATCAGTTTTACATCCTGCATAATCTGTGTCAGAATAACCAATGAAATTGTAAATATTGCCTTTAGGATACCATAGTCGAACATTTGTTGTTCCTTTGAGACACTTGATGATTCTTTTAACGGCGGTGAGATGAGATTCCTTCGGATTTGCTTGAAAGCGAGCACAAAGACAAACACTAAACATTATGTCAGGATGGGTTGTCGTCAAATATAATGATGAACCAATCATACCTTGATATTTATTGATATCAATAGAAAGTCCATATTCATCTTGATCGAGATATGTGTCTGATCCCATCGGAGTTGCTATATCTTTGAAAATATCCATGTCAAATATTTTAAGAAGCTCTTTGCAAAATTTTGATTGATTGATGAATATGGCGTTCTTTGTTTGTTTATTTTGCAACCCAAGGAAGTAGTTTAACTTACCCATCATGGACATTTCAAATTCGCCTTCCATGATTGATTAGAATTCTTCACATAAGGATTCATTCGTGGATCCAAAGATGATGTCATCTACATAGATTTGCACTAAGATAGTATGGTTGTTAATTCTTTTGATAAAGAGATTAGTGTCAACTTTACCTTTTTCGAACCCATACTCGCAAAGAAAATTACTTAACCTATCATACCAAGCTCTGAGTGCTTGCTTTAAACCATACAAGGCCTTTTTTGAGTTTGTACACATGATGAGGATGTTTGAAGTCTTCAAATCCTGGAGGTTGACATACATAAATTCTTCAAGTATGTACCTATTTATGAATGCACTTTTGACATCCATCTGATACAACTGAAAATTCAAAGAACAAGCATATGCTAACAATAATCTAATTGTTTCTAGTCTAGCTACTGGAGCAAATGTTTCATCACCTTCTTAAGGATTATAGCCTTGGGCTACTAATCTTTTCCTGTTCCTTACATCAATGATATCATTTTCATCTGGCTTGTTTTTGAAAATCCACTTAGTGACAATGATATCTTTTCTATTTGGCCTATGAACTAAATCCCAAACTTGATTTTTTTCAAATTGGTTTAGCTCCTCTTGCATAGCTAGAATCCACTGGTCATCATCTAAGGCATCTTTGAATTTAGAAGGTTCAATTTGAGAAATAAAGGCCATATTTATCTTTAAGATTTAAGCAATTAGATACTCTCTGATTTATGTCTCCCATGATTTTGTCAATTGGATGATCACAATGGGTTCTCCATTCTTGAGGAAGATCATTTTAATTTGTATCTTGTTGTGAAACTTCTTGTTGGTGTTCCGGTTGATTGACATTATTATCTTTGGCAACTTCTTCGAAAGGTATTTCTAAAACATCACCATCATCACAAACAAATGTATTCTTCTTAGAGGTGTTAGATTCATCAAAAGAAACATGCATAGATTCTTCAATATTTAAAGTTCTTTTATTATAAATTCTATATGCTTTACTGGTGAGAGAGTAACCTAGAAATATACATTTGTCGGAATTCTCGTCAAACTTACCGAGATTGTGTGTCATTTTTTAGGAGAAAGCACTTGCATCCAAAAGATATGAAAGTGAGTATTGTTTGGCTTTCTTACTTTGAAGAGTTCATATGGAGTCTTTTTTAAGATTGGTCTTATAATAACTCAATTACTTACATAACATGTTGTGCTAATCACATTCACCCAAAAATACTTTGGTAGACTTGAATCGCTAAGCAATGTTCTTAGAAGTTCTACTAAGGATCTATTATTTCTTTCCACCACTTCATTTTGTTGTGGAGTCCTTAGTGCTGTAAAATTGTGGAAGATACCATGTTCTTCACAAAATTCTTCAAACAATGCATTTTGGAACTCTCCACCATGGTCACTTCTAATTGATGCGACCAACTTTGCCTTCTACCTCTCGGTTTCCAGCTCTAGAGCTACCACATTCTCCTATAGCTTTTATACTTCCCCAGCTTTCTCCACATAACTCTTAGTTCCTATAGCAGATTGAACATGAGGCTCTAACCAAGTCAGATCAAATCTATATTTTTTAAGTTCTTGCCATAAAATTCTATATGTAACTTATTCTTATTTATATATAAAATTCTATAAATACTTGAATTTATTACTTTCATAACATTATTGATAACTTATTCCAATTTATAAAAACAAGGGTAACTTTCATTTATAAAATTGACTATATCAATACATTTTTACCTTTTATCATTAATTTTTTATGATTATCATTTATCATTAAATTTTCATGACTACCATTTAACATTTATTTATCATGATTACAATTATTAAGTTAATTTGAAAAGATTCTGATAAGTTTTAGTTATTTCATAAGTTTAAAAAAATTATAAAATCTCAAAGTCTCAATTGGTTTTGTTTTGTTTTATTTTATTAACCTTTCTATAAAATTCTAAATAATTTCAAAATATATTTTATCTCAAATAAGGATCTAAATAATTACAAAATAATTTTTATTCTTATATTTTTAAAATGATAAATTAAATATTTAATCTTGGAATCGAAAAAAAGTTATAACTTACAGTAAGGGTAATAGTAGTTTTTCGAAATACTTTAGTTCTTATGTTTAATATTTCTTAAAAATACGTGATTTTTATTAATATTTTATAAAAATACATGATTTTTAACATTTTTTAATAACAAAATTTTATTTAAACTATAATAATACTTACTTTCAATTTTAAACAAATCATAATTTTGCTAAAATAATAAAATAAAATAATATTATTCTTATTAATATTTCTGAGAAAAATATAAATTTTAATAATTATTAATAAGAAACTAATTTAAATTTAAAATGAAATTTGTTTAAAAATGATACAAAATTTTATCGATTTCAATAGTTCACTTTATATATTTAATTTCAAGTTAATCAATAAATTTATTTTTATCATATTGGAATAAATAATAAATCATGTAGTAATTTATATGATTTTTGATTTTTAATATACTTATAATCATAAATCATAATTTATATGATTTTTTTTTTAGATATTTGTAGTTATAGTTTATATGATTTTTTTTAGATATTTGTAGTTATAGTTTATAGTGACAATTAATGAGTGCGTATTGTGTGTACTATAGATTCAATTGAATACGTTATAAATAAAAAATATATTCACGTATTCCATGTAACAATTACGAGGGATAAAGTTTCAATTTTTTAAAAAATTATCAATACCATTCAAAATCATATAATTTTTTATTAAAATACTTCTTAAATGCTATTTAAAATTATATATATATATATATATATTATATAGTTTGTTTTTATTAATTAAATTTAATTGATTTTAAAGAGTCTATTAAAATTTTAAAAGTAATTTAATTGAATTAGTTAATTACTCTTTAATAAAATTAAATTTAATGGTTCTTTTCAAAACTATTCTATAATAAAATATTAAAAATAAAATACTTTAACAAATCTTAATAAAAATTCGGTTATAAATATTTCAGTAGACTTATTCTCGTTTATAAATATATTAGTAATTTATTCTCGTTTATAAATTAAAAAAATAATTTCTTTTGCAAATAAAACATTAATGATGTATACACTCGTGTGGTAACTTATACATGATATTAGAGTGTGATCAACATAAAATAATTTATGGATAGAGTTTATATTTCAGTTTATATTTCACTAATTCCTAACCTTCTTCCTATAAAAAAAAATATATAAATGGATAGAGTTTATATTTTTGAGTCGTTGAAGTCCTTCAACGCCGTCATTAATGTTAATCTTTAGACCTGTTACAAAAACTTTATTAAACTGGACACAGAGAAATGAAAATATGGTGATGAAGAATATCGGAAGCTAAATACGTAACCAGATAAAAACCTTGCAGAATGAAGATTGAGGGAGTGAAAGAAGTCCTTCACAGCTTCAATCGGTCACACCATTGATGTTAATCTTTATACTTGTTACAAAAACTTTATTAAACTGGACACAGAGAATGAAAATGTGGTGATGAAGAATATAGGAAGCTAATTACGTAACCTGATAAAAACACTACAGAATGAAGATTGAGGGAGTGAAAGAGTAGGGGTTTAGAATGGTTCTATATATTGTGGAGAATAGATATGGGAAGTTGTGATACGTGAATATCACGAGAATATATAATGGGAAGTTGTGATATGTGAATATCAAAAGAGTCTATTCCAATTTCTATGAAATGCATTTAATGTGTGGGAGAATGGATATGAGAAGTTGTGATATGAGAATATTAAAAGAGTCTATTGTAGGAGAATGGATATGGGAAAGAGTCTATTCCAATTCCTATGGGATGCATCGTGTAGTGTAGTTGAGTAAGTGTGGGTATTTTCAAATTCTGCATTGAATAATATACCAAATTAGTTTGGCCATAAAAGAGTCTATTCCAATTAGGGGTGGGAATAGGCCAGGCCGGCCTATAGGGCCTACGGCCCAACGCCTACATAGGCCTAGGCCAGACCTATTTAATAAAGAGGTTAGACTTAGGCTTTTTTAAAAGCCTATTTTATTTAATAGGCCAGGCTTAGGCTATTAAAAGAACCTATGAAGCCTTATAGGCCGACTTATATTTTCATATATATTAGAGATATGTTAAATAAGTTGGTTCATGTATGCATATATATTAGAAAAAAATCTATATATATATATATATATATATATATATATATATATATATATAACATATGCTAAATAGGTTCACTTGTATATGTATATATAGGTCGACCTACAAGACTTCTTAAGTTATATAGATTAATTGAAAACTTTAATGAGATACAAACCTTTTAAATAGGCTTTCAGGCCAGGCCAAGCTTTTAAAAAGGCCAGGCGAGACCAAAAAACTGAGTCTATGATAGGCCTTAGGCCAGACTTAGGCCTTTTAAGTTTATCGTAGGCCAGACCCAAGCCTTCTAAAGCCTAGCCTAGTCTAGTCTATTTCCACCCCTAATTCCAATTCCTTTTTCATGGAATGAATAGTGAATAATCAATAAATATAAAAAAATAATCAAATAATCAAATAAAAAATCAAATATAAATAAAATAAAAGAATAATGTATCAAATTGTGATGGATTGATTAAATGACAAATGAATAGGATAACAACATAACATTGATCTACTATCTATCTATTACTAAGAAATTGACCAAACTGTCAAAATTACCCTTTCCACTAAAAAACATTACACTACAAATTGGACAAAATAGTAAATAACAAAATCACCCAACCACTTTTCTATTGTCCAATGAAAATCAACTTTTTTGCCAAGTGTCAATTGCATGTTTATGATTCAACTTTTTCTTCCAAACACACATATTCTCTCTTACTTAAAATTTCAAATTTCTTTTACATTTCATTTTCCCACACTTTCTTACTTTCATTTTAATTTTTGTTAATTTATTTATTTATCACAAAAAATACTAATAATCTATTTTTAAATTTTAATCTTACAAAAAATTTCAAATTTCTTGCACATTTCATTTTTTCATATTTTTTTTTTCATTTTAATTTTTCTACATTATCTATTATCACAAAAAATATTATAATCGATCATTTAATTATTATGGCCAAAAATATTTAATTATTTCACGGGTCACTATCAACTCAATATTTAATTTTTTTAATCGATCATTACACATTTTATCTATCTTGATTAAAATTTCAAATTTCTCTCACATTTTTTTTCACACTTTCTTACTTTCATTTTAATTTTTTTCTCTATTTATTTATTATCTCACGGGTCACTATCAACATAATGTCTATTTTATTTTAATCAATCATTGTCTTAATTTGAGAGATGATATCTTTATTTTTATTTTTTTCTCCATCTCACGATTTTTTATTATTATTTAATATAATTAAATTTCCATGATTATTGTTTATTTTACATTTGTTTTTAAATATATTTTATATCGCATCAAATAATTTTTTTTTATTTCACGGGTCATTATCAACATAGTAGCTATTTTATTTTAATCAACAATTACTATTAATTGAGAGATAATTTTTATTTTTAAATGTTAATATTTCATTTTTATTATCTCCATTTTATACTATTTTTTATATGATTATTTAATATAATTGAATTTATATGATCATTTTTCATTTATAATTAAAACATTCATTTTTAATTTTACGTATCTAATTAAATTTTATACAATATTAAATAAATTTACCCGTGCAAGTCTCTTTAACATTTAAAACCCGCGTGGCCGCACGGATAACCAGTATTGAGATCTATATTTCATAATGATCTATTTTGTACACCAGTACCAGTGCGAACGTAAATATAACACACCAGTACCGTGTGAACGCACGGGTAATCATACCAATATCCGTGCGAACGCACGGGTTTTAAACTTTTTTTTATATTTTAAACCATAGTCCAAATTTTAATAAATACAACATTAAACCTAATTCTTTTATATCATTATCATTTTGGGCTTTTATGTAAAATTATGTTTCTCCTGATTTTCAACTAATTTTAATTTTGAATATTTATCAGTCTCATTTATTAAATTTTATAAATCTTTTTATTATTACAACTCAGTCAATCTTAAAAAAACTTTTTTTTTTATTTTCCACGATCGATTTTTTTAAAATTTTGTGTTTAATAATTTTTCTTTACAATAGAAGTTTTAAAAAACTTATAATTATTTTGCAGTCTTTTTTTCAATAATATTTTCATATTTTCTAATTTGTTTGAATTCTCATGACAAACGGGTGACATATCTGAGACATGAAGTTATTGATCAAAATGTTGATTATTAACCGGATATTAAGTTACTGATCAAAATTGTTTTTAATGGGACATGAAGTTATTTAGTGTTGATTATTTATTTCCCAAATAATAATAATTAATTTTAATTAAAAAAAATGTACATCTAATATTCAAAAAAGCAAAAATAAATGTACATCTAATATTCAAAAAAACAAAAATAAATGTACATCTGAAACGAGACATGAAATTTTTGATCAAAATTGATTATTAACGGAACATGGAGTTATTGATCAAAATTGATTATTAAAGGGACATGAAGTTATTGATCAAAATATTTTTTTTATTAATTATACTTTCAATTATTATTTTTTCACGGATAATCAAATATTTTTTTATTAAAAAATGTATAGCTGAAACAAATACGCGTCCCGTACCAGAACCCGTGCGAACGCACGGGTTTGTTACTAGTTTTAATAATAGATTGATAATAGATGATAATAGATTTGTTGAGAAGGTGTCTCTGCCTCAATTGATTGTTTGTTCCTGCGTAACATAGCTACTGGCAAGACAACAATGAGACGCAATTGACGAATAAATTAATATCAATTTTAGCGACCAACGGGTCGACCCGACGGTAACCACAATTCACGGCAGCAGCGGCGGTCGGTTTCCATCGCAGATCGGAAATGCAAATGTCAAGAGGAAGGTGCGGTGGTTGTTCCCAAAGAATCACCCAACTCCACCAACTTTTCCTCCGCAAACCCTTCACTTCCACATCTCCTCCTCCACTACACCCCTCTTCATCATCTTCACTATTCGCACCTCACCCTAAATCCACACTCTCTTCCTTTCTTCGCTCATCGCCGATTTTCTACCCTTCCGCCGCTCGTACCGGCGCTTTCAGGTTCTTCTCCTCAAAGTCACCTAACCTCGGCTTCAATGCCAAGAAGGTTTTCGATAAACCTACGGCCGCGTTGACGTCTGCTTTCTCGCGGTACCGCGAGGCCATGGTTCTGCAACTTGAGGCTTTCTTCAAGAGAAATCAGCTTTTTCTGTTCGGTGCTGCTGGAGTTGTGTTCTGTGCTCTTCTATGGAGGATTCTGTTTGGCGTTGCTAATACTTTTGTTGTACTTTCTGAAGGCATGGCTAAGTATGGCTTCCTTGCCCTTTCATCTGCCATTGTTGCTTTTACTGTAAGTTCCTTTCTTTCATTTCCAATTTCAATGATTGAATGCAAATTTTTGTTCAAGTGATAGCAAATTAACTGCTATAGATATGCTATTGTGTTGTAGTGTAGCGGAATTTGAATAAACCCATGTTTTCCATGATCAGCGATTGACAATAGTACTTTTATGTGCATAAGGCAATACACTACTGATTATGTTAATTGTGATCATATCTAGTTCAATAATGTTTTTGTTTAGATTGGGGTGAAAATTGTGAATTTTTCGTTTGAGGTATATGCAGACTGCGTCTGGTGGAACCTGTTATTAGTGAATTTTGCATTGATATATGGATTGTTGTCTGATTATTTTGTTTTTAACAACTTTAAGGGTTTGTATATCCGCTCAAGGTTCACAATCAACCCTGATAAAGTTTATAGAATGGCCATGACAAGACTTAACACATCTGCTGAGATTCTTGAAGTTATGGGTGCTCCTCTTACAGGAACTGATTTAAGAGCCTATGTGATGTCAGGGGGTAGCCTTACGTTAAAGAAAATCAAACCAAGTCTGAGGAGCCGACGTTGTTTTCTCATTTTCCCTATTAAAGGTTCCGAGAGAAAGGGTCTAGTCAATGTCGAAGTCAAGAAAAAGCAGGGCAAGGTAAATTAAGGTTCCTCTTGTTTATATCATTAATTACTTGATAGAATTTTTTGTTTTACACTAGAATTTATTGTATCTCATGTTCTGCATCGCGCCATCTTTCCATTCTGCATTAAATTCTACTAAAATTGTAAACTTTCGTACATTTTTTTACCCGTGTTATGAGATTTGTTAGCTACTCTCAATTTTGTTTTCTTGGAAACATTCATATCTAGTGAATGGCTGCCCCCGCCCCCCACATTAGTATTGTGTTTAGACTATGAGTAGAAGTGAGTAATAAACTACCTAACCCAGAATATATGCAAGTATTCAAATGGAAACATACCGACTATCAAACTCTGATCATGTACAGAAAGGACAAGTTCTAAAGGGTGTTTTTACTTTTAAATATATATTGTAAATCTATAGATTGATATGGTTGTATTCTACTCTTTAAATTAGGGGTTTGCTCACATATGTGAGCACATGAAATTTCATATTCACGTGGTTCCTGTGCAAAACATGGCTTGATTGGATAGGGCGGGGGTGCTGCCTATGATTGTAAGATACTAATATACTGCATGCTTTAATGAACATAGCATTGAGTTTAAGTCTTTTAGGCATTATATGATCAGTGTTCCTTTTGGTACATTTCATTGAAGCATAATGGTCATATTTTAAGGAAGCTTCTTTGACATTGAAGCTGATATGGGCTTTATTAGAGGTTTAGCTTATAATTGGTGCAGAAATTGTGGTTTTTATCATTAATCATCTATGCCCAAAGCTTAAGCTATTAAGTAACATCACCTAATGATGCTTACATAAGTTTCCTTTGGACTTGAAACATGGAGTCACAATGCACATGCCTACAATGATTTGTGCTGAATTTTATATTTTTATTAGAGTAACAGGGGAAACAAGTAATAAACTCTTCACCATGTGGTCATTGAGGCATTTGATACCACGTCATGATCTAACTATTGTTAGTTGAGAGCTCATGCATGATATTATATCTTATAGCTTTCTTCTGCAACATTGCCTTTACATATAAGGGGAGGCAATCTTATTAAACCTGGACCAGTCACTGACTTGGTGAGGCTACTGGTCAAACCAATGAGTCAAATGAACCCATTTATCTTATAAAGTTGTATACTAAATTTATTTATAAAATCAACTATTTAAAAATTCACTGTACTTCAATAGATGTTCATAGTTTATTTTAACTTCATGGTTCTAATATAGAACATTGTTTAAAATTGTTGGAAATTCCATCTTCATTGCGGTCCGCAGCTAGCTGTCTAATTGCGGTATTTGGGTTGCCTTCATTGCAACCTCCCACTTGTTCCTTATATTGGTTGTGAAGGGGTTGATTTCGTCCTTCATTGCCTAGAAATGTGGCCCGTGTGATGTTTATAAAGCTCAGACAGCACTCACCTTACTAGCCAGTTTTAAAAGGTGGAGTTAGTTGCAACCCAAAATTCTAAGATAGTATCAGAGTTTATCCTGGATATGTTGTTGGGATTCCCACATTGTCCACACTTCAGGCTCATTAGGGGCGTGTGTTGGAAATTTCACCTTCATTGCAGTCTACCTCTAGCCATCGAATTGCGGCATTTGGGTTGTCAATTCAATTGCCTTCATTGTAGCCTCCAACATATCTTCATTGTGTTGAGTGTGAAAGAGTGGATTTAGTCTCACATTGTTTGGAGATTTGACTTGTGTTGTGTCGTGTTTATAAAGGTTGGACAACCTTCACTTTACATTCCGGTTTTGTAAAGTTAAGTTAGACCAACCCAAAATTCTAAGAATAATTAATAGCAACTAAGAGAATAAATAACCACCTAGCAAAATTAATAATTATTACTAAGGCGAGTAGATCAGATGGAAGGTAGTCAAACCGCTAGAGTTAGAGGAAGACTTTGGGAAAACTAAAAGAGAAACTATTAAAAATGATCTATAGATTAATGAGTCACATAGAAATATGGTATTTGATAAAACATTATGGCGTCATTTGATCCATGTAGCTGACCCCACCAAGTGAGATAAGACTTGGTTGTTGTTGTGATAACTTTTTTGTAATTTTGTTGGAATAATTTGTAATTTTGTTTGCACTTGTTTATAGGTAGCGCAAACTTGTACAGAATTTATAAACCGGTCTGGTCACTAGTTTAACCACAAATACCAGCAAGCCATTTCAAGTCGGTCTGGGCCGATTTATATAACGCTTTGCTGAGGGATTGAGCTACTTTGCTTTGTTGAATATTTTATATTGTTCATTTTCCTTGTTTGTTAAGGAGGATTCCATGTCCAATAAGTAGAGGTGGAGGAAGATTAAAGGAACCGGTTATATTAGGAGAGATTTAGAGTTAAATGGTATATTATTAGGGTAAAGATTGGAAGTGACTTAAAGTAGTTAGGGTAGTTTGTTAATTAGAGGGGACGTCGTGTATAAATAGGAGAAAGAAGGATAGTAATCCTGTACATTTGATATTGTTAGTGAAAAAAGAACCCTTGGGGAGACTTCTATCCATTTTCTATTAATTTTTCAATAATAAACTTCCTACCTATTCTTTGATTGTTTGTCTTTCCTGGATCCAGATCCTCAGCAACAATTAACCTCTCCTTCACTTTACAACATTAAATCTCAACCAGTAAATTAATCTCACGGCTGGGAGACTAAAACTTAAAACAAACAAAAATGACAATTCTGTCCCAAATTGTTTTCGTTCTCTCTTTGGAAAAAAAATTCCTATTCGTGAGACAGAGGTTGACGAAGAAACCATAAGTTGATGAAAGACGACGAAGAGGCTTCATGTTCGTTCTATGCCCTAAGAGGGATGTTCATTGTCAATTTGTGAGTGATTGTTCAAATTTGCAGGTGCATGAGGATGACCATGGTGGTTTGCACCATAGATGAGTGGTTTTGCAGTGGCGGTGCAGAGCTTGTACTTTTGATTCCAACTCATAGTTATTCCTTTGGTTTTGGAGTGAAAATTTGGAGGAGTAACAGTCTCTGAATTTGGCATTATCTTTGGCATGATATAAAACAGCAGAACAACAAGTAACAACCTCAAAATCGTACCTGCTGTGCTCCTTCAACGTGGCTCAATTTTTTTAACCAACAATTATGATTTTTGACAAATTTGCTAAAGAGAAGAGAAATCTTTCAATAATCTTTCTTAATTTTCTCTCCTTATGTACTAATATAACAAAGATTTGAAACTCGCATGCTATTATGTGTGAAATATTAGCTAAAATGATTTCCTAGAGGAAAAAATATGTATAATGCAGAGGGGAAACTCATGCTTCATGCTTCAAGGTTTGCTTACTCCACCTTTCCTGTTATTTTCATGTGCAGTATGATATGAAGCTTCTGGCCGTTGATGTTCCCATGGCATCTGGCCCAGACCAGCGGTTGTATCTGATTGGGGATGAAGAAGAGTACAGAGTTGGCGGGGGACTGATATCTGTGCTTAGAGACCCTGTAGTGAAAGCAATGGCAGCAACCAAAGAATTTGATGATCTTGACGAGATTGAGGAAGAGGAGGATGCTGAAAAAGAACGACAGGAGGCCGAACGAAAGGTCCGTGAAGAGATTGAAAAGGTTGAAAATAGTAGTAATACCAAGCAATGATCATCCATAATGTTTCCCTTCCGGTTTCTTCTCTTGTTGATTACAAGAGTTGTTTTTGTTGTTTAGAACAAATTAATTTTGTATTAGTTTGAGTTTTCTCAAGGCTTTTACTGAATCTTGTAACACCAATTGCTGAGTTTATCTGAACCAAAGTGGATAAAATAAAGATGACAGGTATCAACATACATTAAAACCGACTCAACTGTCTGTTGGTTTCTATGTTGCCTTGTCTTGAGTGTACAATCCTTGTCTATGACATGGTTAAATTAGTAAGCAATAATGAGCACAGGCGAATGCTGAGTGTCAAAGACTGATTCGATAAATTGTTTTTTTGTTCAAATAAATTACTTTTTCATAGCTTATAAAATGACAATTATCAGCAAACTCAGTTTAATCTTCTCTCTCACAAGTCTCATCATGAAATAATCTTCTTGAGACCTCATCCTTATCATGGAATATAAGCCAAGAGGAAAACAACTCCTTGAAACATATAATAACCAACAATGTAAACTTAATGTTCTATTTTCAAAAATCCAAATAGAGAAAGGGGCATTGATGGTTAATGTCGACATAATGAAATATAAGTGACAGTCCACCTATATTATATGCAACACCCAACTACCTTCTTTGTGCTTATATGAATAGCTCATTATACAGTTGGTCCCATCTTGGTCTAGTCTCTCTCCTCTCCAACCTAGCCAATATGTGCCAACTTTAGATGTTCAGTTTATGCTCAACAAACGGTTTGTGATTGGTCCTTGTCTTCTAATTCCTCTTCGGTCAAACAACAATAGCAAAATCAACTGTGCATATTCGAGTTTAAATTTTGGCTGAATCGAAGTTATTGATTAGATATTACTACTTACCTTTCGGTTGAATCTGTTGGTTAATGATATTGATAGCTAGTTAACAAAAATAGGTCTGTTTTGACTTTTGAGCTGAACCAGTCCTTCATAAATAACAGATTGTATATGAACTATAAGATACGAACAGAATCCAGTGCAATTCGGTTTTCATCCTCATGTAGGGACCACTGTGATGAATTTTGCCGGTGAGTATGAAATCAAAACACAATGATTGTCCTCTTTTTGAACTCTGTAATTACTAATTACTCACTCTGTGAAAGGTTTCCATCTCCATCATAACTACTGAGACAGTTTTTCATGTAAGTTCTGACAGACCCATATGTCACTCACTAGCCAAAGTTTTGGTATTTTACTTTAGATAGAAATGAAAGAGTTAAAGTTTGAGTCTTGTTGAGTGCAATAATCATGGAGTGATAATGGGTTAGTTAGTTGGGACCTCATGGCATGTCATCAAATTCTCATTTATGTGCCTCTACTCTTGGTACTTCTTTTCATACTATTAGATTAGATCCATCCACTGTTCCTTCCATTTATGCCGCGCTTTTTTCAATATCAAATCAACATTATTAAAGACTTTGATCTTAAACTCTCCAACTATTATTGCTGTCATTATAGTTAAGGTCTCTTTTTTCTGCCACCAACTCAAACGGTTTAGTGAAACTAAGCTTGTTCTTAATGCTAATGTTTTTCAAGTCATACAAGTGTTCAATGCACTAAAGTTAAGTACTGTTGTGATGCTTTATTCTTTTTGAAACTTGGTTTATTCTTGACCACAATGATATCTCTTTGCTCTTTTTTGTGATGTGATGCTTCACTCTATGACGTGTTTTTGATGTGCTAAAGCTGAATTTCATGCTAAGGTAATATCTCTCTCACTCTGTCAAATTTCTAGTTTGATTACTAGTAATCCTTCAAAGGAATAAATAATTAACAAGTTGTCTTTGATTAAGCGCTTGCTTTAAGTTGTTTAATGCAATATCTCTTTAATAATTATCTTCTGTTTAATTACGTGTCGAATAAAGTTGGTTCATCAAATAGTTTGAGTACTTCTAAGCGACCTTTCTGCAGTATTCACTGGCCAGATATATGGTGGCAATGTTGAGAAATCAACACCAATGATTTATGTTCATCTTTTTAAAATTAGAATACATTGTATAGTCTACTTTTGTTAAAGAGTGCTTTTTCTTTATAAAGTATAAAGGAGAATCAAACTTTAGCTTTTTCTTTTCTAGTCCTATTTTTTCTTGGATTCTCAATTATCACAGTGCTTTTATTTGGTTGCTGCTGAAACATATAAGCACCAATTTGTGAGATGATTTCTTTATTCTTCATGAAAAATGAACTTTAGTCCCACAAAATTTAAAGTTTACAGCCAAACCTTTGGCTTTTTCTTTTTCTTTTTTAAATGGAAGAGTCAGCATAACACTTCAAGCATTGAAATAATGAAAATGCATAATAAACTTATGCATCTGACAGAAGGAGCTCTCTTTCCTTGAAAACCTTCTCAACGGTAAGTACGAATAAGATTGTCTATTTTATTTTAGTTTTTGTTTCTAAGAAAAAGCTGCAATAAGTGATGTCATCTGCATGAACAGAAACATTTCTTACTTTCAAATTTTCAGAGAAAAAAATCGGTTCATATTGTTCGATAATAATTCTGTAAACTTGCAACATTTATGTTTGAATTCTTCAATTATGCTTAGATCAAGTGCTTCTATATTTGTCTGAATAAAAACTAGTTAGTTTAAACTTTGTATATGTAATAGATTCATAGCTCCATGACCAACTAACAACTTGTTGTATTTTGCGAAACAAAACCAGGAAAGGATGAAGAACGGTTAGGTTCAGAACTTGGGAGAATAACTAGTGACTACTAGCCTTGATTTCTCATCAAACAAGACATGAAGTCGAAATTCTCTAATGTTGCTCTTGTTCTATTAATCGCATCACTGTCTCTCTTTAGCTTGATTGTAGCTGCTTCTGACTTAAACTCAGACCGACAAGCTCTATTGGAGTTTGCTTCTTCTGTTCCACATGCACCAAGGCTCAACTGGAATGACTCATCTTCAATTTGTACCTCATGGACTGGTGTAACTTGCAACTCAAACCGAACTCGTGTCGTAGGCATCCATCTTCCAGGAATCGGATTAACCGGGTCGATTCCGGAGAACACAATAGGAAAACTAGATGCTCTTAGAGTTCTAAGCCTTCATTCCAACGGTCTTAGAGGGAGTCTTCCTTCTAACATCCTTTCCATTCCTTCACTCCAATTCGCACACCTGCAGAAAAACAACTTCTCAGGTCTAATTCCGTCTTCCGTCTCTCCTAAACTAGTTGTATTCGATATTTCCTTTAACTCTTTCTCTGGTATCATACCATCCGAGTTTCAGAACCTGAGAAGACTCACTTGGTTTTATCTCCAAAACAATTCTATATCTGGGCCTATCCCCGACTTCAACCTCCCAAGTCTCAGATACTTGAATTTGAGCAATAATAACTTGAACGGTTCTATTCCAAATTCCATCAAAACATTCCCGTCTACTTCTTTTCTCGGAAACTCTCTCTTATGCGGTCCACCTCTTCTCAATAATTGCTCTTCAATCTCTCCTTCTCCATCTCCTTCCCCTGCACTCACACAAAACGAAAAAGATACGACGGCCCATAAGAAAAGCTTTGGCATAGCGGTTATACTTGCTCTAGTCATTGGAGGAATCGCCTTACTATCTCTACTAGTGTTAGTGTTCTTTGTATGCTTCTTGAAGAAGAAAACCAATAAAAGAAGCGGCATACTGAAAGGAAAGGCCTCTTCTTGTGCTGGAAAGACTGAAGTTTCGAAGAGTTTTGGAAGCGGAGTGCAGGCTGCTGAAAAGAACAAGTTATTTTTCTTCGAAGGTTCTTCTTATACCTTTGATCTCGAAGATCTACTAAAGGCTTCAGCTGAAGTTCTCGGTAAAGGGAGCTACGGTACAGCGTACAAGGCGGTTTTGGAGGAGGGGGTGACAATGGTTGTTAAAAGGTTGAAGGAAGTTGTGGTAGGAAAGAAGGAGTTTGAACAACAGTTGGATATTGTCGGGAGATTCGGACGCCACCCTAATGTCATGCCACTTAGAGCTTATTACTATTCCAAAGATGAGAAACTTTTGGTTTACAATTACATGTCAGGAGGCAGCTTATTTTTCCTGTTGCATGGTAAGTTTTTCTAAATTTTAAGCTAGATGACACATGCATGCCTTCACCTATGTCATTTGTAGTGTATACATAAGCATTTATATGATAAGAGCTTATGTTATAAGCGCTTATTTAAGCTTTTTATCCAAGTAGGGTCGAATTATGTTGACACATGCATGCATTTGTAATGTATGTTATAATATATCTTTGCTTAATTGTATTGCATGATTGTATCACTCCAAACAATAGGAAACAAAGGAGCAGGAAGAACACCATTTGATTGGGATTCAAGAGTAAAAGTCGCACTCGGAACAGCTAAAGGAATCGCTTTCATTCACTCAGAAGGAGGTTCAAAATTCACACACGGAAACATAAAGTCAACCAATGTACTAATAACACAAGAATTCGATAGCTGCATTTCTGATGTTGGACTACCTCCTCTGATGAACGCGCCCGCAACAATGTCTAGAACAAACGGATACAGAGCACCCGAAGTAACCGATTCCAAAAAGATCACACAGAAGTCCGACGTATACAGCTTCGGCGTGCTGCTACTTGAAATGCTAACAGGAAAGACTCCGCTGAGATATCCCGGTTATGAAGATGTTGTTGAACTTCCAAGATGGGTTAAGTCCGTTGTGAGAGAGGAGTGGACGGCTGAAGTATTCGATGAAGAACTTCTTAGAGGACAATATGTTGAAGAGGAAATGGTTCAGATGCTTCAGATTGCACTTGCGTGTGTCGGTAAGACGCCGGATATGAGGCCGAGAATGGATGAAGCTGTTAGAATGATAGAGGAAATTAAACATCCTGAGTTTAAGAACAGGACATCCTCGGAGTCTGAATATTCTAATCTTCAAACACCATAAGATAACTCACTCTTTTGCTTCTGTCAACAGATATATGTTCAACCAATAATAAGCAATTTTTGTTTGTAAAATAGTACTACTGCTAATCTTTGTTTTCAAGTTGGTAGTAAAAGTTTTCATGTATCAACTTATTTGTTACCTTTTGAAACTTTTGGCTGATTGTTGTTTAGTCATTGGAAATAATTTAAGTTTAATTATTATCCCTTGCAGACCACTTAATCTTATAACTTTTCTTCAAGGTATATTCATTGCATGTTTTAAGTTGCGGTCACACAAAGACTTGTGATTTCGGTTAATAGTGATTGTGGTTGTTGGGGTGTGAATCAATCACAATTTTTTTTTATCATAAAAAATGAATAAAGGTACCGGTATCAACATCTTTCAGTTTTGTCGCCGTGATTTTCGCAATAACGTACCATTTTTTTAATGACTCAAATGTTTTATTCTTGTAAATTTAATTTTCTTTTTATAAGAGAGAAACTCTAATCCCACCCCCCTTAATCTCTTATCCACCATGTGTGCTTCAAAAAATGCCCCTCTGTTTCCGTAGATGTACACATCCGGAAATACTTTTTTTATATATGCGTAAATACGTTCCGTAGATGCACATACGGAACATTCCGTAGGTACATCTACGAAATAAACCCATAACCAGTAAACCAGAAAAACAACATTTATAATGAGAAAAGCAACAATTTTTTTATTAAAATCGGTCGGCATTACATTGATAATTCCAACAGAAAATTAAATATTACATATCAATAGCCCGGTGGACGCTTGCACATCTCTAAGATTTGCTCAAGCGTTCTTTGCACCGTTGCTACGAACTCGAGTGATTTTCTTTTCGAAACCTTCATACGTTCGCCACATCGCCAAAACATCCGCTCGGTCCTTGAGCTCAAAGTTGTTGTAAGTGACGTTCCCTCCGTCGTCAAATGAAGGTGACCGATACTCGAGCTTAACAATCTTCCGTTTGTCACCGTAAGGCGTGGCAAAACATCAGAAGCTACCAAGTTATATTTTCGCGCTACACAAGTTCCGATAAACAGTAGCAAAGCTTCATAAGCATCTAAAGTCATTACTCTGATACGAAGTCCGAAGAAACCATTCTGAAGAACAAGTGCTGAAGACTCTGAAGACGTGGTTCTGAAGACTTGAAGTTCTGAAGACTCAAGTTTCTTAAGACAAATGGTTCTAAAGACCAAGTGCTGAAGACTTGAAGTTCCGAAGATCCAAAGCTTATTTTTCTTTCTTCCAACTCATGTTGTGAGCCTCTGAAGTTCAAGAAGAATAGAAGATAACGTTATGTAGTACGAGGTATAAGGTACAGACGAATGTTTCGTTCCACTACCAAGAAATGACAGACGTTGCGTACTATCTTGTCTCCCACTACGTTCAAGCCGCCAATTTTCTAGAAGTTTCAGGATTTCCCTCCAACGGATATATTATTATATTGGCTATATAAAGGGCTTGAAGACTAAAGAGAAAAGCTGCTAATTCACGATCATATCCATCATGGGAAGACTGTTCATAGCTTTATACTCTTAGTCTAGTTTTAAAATATATCATTTACATTCAACTTGTGTAGAAGCACTTACATTGTAAACAATCTCTGATTCAAACTGTTGTTTGATTTTGTCTCAAGAGACCTGTTGGTCAGTAGTCTTGGAAAGTTTAGAAGTAGAGAGTCTTAAAGGTTGTTAGTCACAGGCGGTTGCTTGTGCAGGGTTAGTCATTTGCGGGTAGCTTGCGCAGGATTAGTCATTTGCGGGTAGCTTGTGCATTGTAGTTAATCACTTGCGGTTGCTTGTGCAGTGTTAGTCACAGGCGACTGCCCGTGCAATTGTTACCAATTTGGTTATAGTGGATTAAGACCTCGATTGAGAGAAACGAAATCACCTTGGCGGGTGGACTAGACTAGTTTGGGAATTTCTCAAGTGAACTAGTATAAACATACCTTGTTCTTTCCTTCTTGTAATCTATAGTTATTATCAAGAGTAAAGAGTTTGTGTTTTTAAAGAGGGAAGTTGTTTTTTGATCAAGTTTTGTTTGTTAAAAATTCTATTCAACCCCTCCCCCCTTTCTAGTGTTTTTCACGTCTTCATCTTTTTGGAAAGACCCTTGGATAAGGATTACATACCTCTTAGGACTAGGTTTCATAGACTCTTCACCACCTCCTTGGCAATTTCTACAAGACAAAATCTCTATTAAGGAAAACCTATTCAAGGGAAAGGTCATTGTCAACCCAGAGTGTATATCTTGTATTATTTGTAGGGATTAGATTGAATCAGCCTCTCATGTATTTGTCATTTTTAACATAACTTCTAGTGTTTGATATATGATTTTTGGGTGGCTAGGGGTTCAATTGGCTCTTCCTAGCGAGTTGGGGCTTCTTTTTGAGTTTTTTCTTTCGTTAGTTGGTAGAGATAAGTCCATGGGAGGTTTTTCCATAATTTGACATACAGTGGTGTTAACATGTATCGGTTGGTTTACTGGATCGTCAACAAGCGTGAAAAATGTGGTTGATAAGAGTATTTTTGTGGCTTGGATTTGATTTCTTAATAGATCATTCTCGACTTCACTCTCCTTCTCCTTCCGCCTTCATAATCCTATCACATGTCTTATCCAATCTTTTTTAGAAGGATCAATAGTTTTTGTTGTTGATAGTGGTTTTTTAGTTTGTCGATGGTGGGTTTGGGAGTCAGAGCTCTATTTGGCAGTTTGTTGGTTGATTGTTCTTGGTTTCTGTCCCCTGTAGGAGTTTTGCTTCTTTTTTGGGTGTTCCTTTTTCCCTGTTTTCGCCTTTTGTATTTTTAGTTGTTTGTTTGACACTCTTTGTGCCATTAGACTCTCGTTGTTGTATTGTTGGATTTCCCCATATATATATATATATATATATATATATATATATATATATATATATATATATATATATATATATATATATATACTTTGTCTTTCAAAAAAATTGTTGAAGATGTATAGAAAAATGATGAAAAAAAATTCTCAATAAAAATATACCTGAATCAATATAATAAAATATAAATAAGAAAAATTTTGTAATTTGGTTTCATTTGGTGTGTAATTTTTCCTTTCTCGAATAGTATCTCGATATTTTTGTAATCGGATTTGAGAATTTTATTCTCCATTAATGAATCTTGCTTATTAAAAAAAACTAATATCTCATTTATGTTGTTAGGTATTTAACATTCAATAATTTTGATTTTGTTATACAACAGAAGATTATATTTTTATGAATATCAAATATTTAAAAAAAATCAAAACAGCAAGCTAGTAATTATGCTTCAAACCAGCGATACCTATGAATATATACTTAACAAACACGTAAAGATTATAAACCTAAACTATCAAAATAGAAACTTCTATAATATATACTTAACAAACACGTAACGATTATAATAAACCCTAAAATATCAACTAAACTGAGCTCTATTCCAATTTCCAAACCCTACGGCAACTCCTAAAGTGAGCTCTATTCCAAACCCTACGGCAACTCCATTCTCTTAATCAGGTGAAAAATCACGTTATCCCTTCATATTTTCACAATTTTTGTTTAATTGCTGTGAAATTTTCAAATGCAATGGTTATTTTAAGAACAAGAGTATTTTATTTTGCATTATTGTTGTTATAATATATACAATAATGTCCATTTTGCATGCACGTTAATAACAGGGTTTCAAAATTTTTGCTTGAGTTTTCAAGTTGTTTTTTGTTTCATGATGATGATGACGACGATACTTTATCATTTTATATAGGGTTAAATACGTTTTTAGTCCCTATAAATATGTGACTCTGCATTTTTAGTCCCTATAAAAATTTTCTTCAATGAATGGTCCCTACTGCATTTTTATATAGGGTTATAAAATTATTATGCACCTAGTTTCAGTCCCTACTGTCAAACCAATGTGTATTTTAGAATGATTATTTTGCAGACATGTTCATAATGTTTTAAAAAGTTCCTGAAAAAAAAAGAAACTCAAAATTTAATTTCTAAGTTGAGATTTTCATTACTTTTATCATTATTTTTTGAAATTTAAAAAATTCATATTTAATTCTTCTCGTTTTAAAAAATTCTAAAACTTGGTAAATAAATATTTTACAGTATTCTAAACATATATAAAAAAAATTTCAAAAATTTAAAAATTAAAGGGTAATTAAACAGTTTTTAAAATTTTAGAAAATAGCAGGGACTGAAATTGCATGCATAAAAATTTTAGAAGGATTATTCATTGAAGAAAAATTTTATAGGACTAAAAATGCACGGTCGCATATTTATAGGGACTAAAAACATATTTAACCCTTTTATATATATAGTTTTAGTATATGATACACTAGGTTACTAAGTAGCTTTCAAATTGCAATATAGGTTTATATAGCTTTCAAATAGATTGTTGATTTTTGATTGTTGATGATTGAAATTGAAAGCATGCACTTTTTTTTAGTTTTTATTTTTCTTCTACTGCTTAGTTCTTGTAATTGTATAGTTCTAATCATTGAATTTATATAGTTAGAATCTCAGATGGAGGACTCTAGCAATTGTGATAAAGCTTGTGATGGAGAGACTGGAGGGATGATCCTAAATGAGATGACTACTGTGCCGAAATGTGACCTTCAACCCCTCAATATCGATTCGTATTTTTGCTCTGACAATCATGCTACCTCTGTGGTTTCTATGAAGGAGGATTGTGGATCACCTATGTCATCATGGGCTTCCGATCCCGAAACTGATATCTTATCTACAAGCAGATCCCTTCAGGATGTCGACCTTGAAGGAAACAATGATGATGATTTTTTGTGGGAGATGGACAATAGAAGTTATGAAGAGTTGCTCAAAAAGTTCATTGAAAAGGATGAAGAATTAAGAGTTTCCGATTTCAAGCTTCAACTTTCGGAACAAGAGATTATAGGGTTGAAAGTTAAGGTTGAGAATAGTGAGAGTCAGATTAATGATATGCATGAAAAATTGGAGTTAAAAGAGTATGAGTTGAATGAACAAAAAGAGCTTCTCAATAAAGAGATTTTCAAGTTGATGACTCATATAAAAAAAAGTGAGAGTCATCTTGATAATGTGCTTGAAGAATTAATGGTGAATAAGGGTCAGCTTTTTATGATGCATGAAAAATTGAATCTGAAAAATGTTGAGCTTGATAATGTGCATGGAGAATTAAACCTGAAAAATATTGAGCTCGATAATGTGCGCAAAGAATTGGAGTTGAAAGCGAGTCAGTTTGATAATGTCTGCGAAGAATTGAAGCTGAAAGCAGATGAGTTGAATGAACAAAAGAAAAAGGAACTTGATAATAAGTCATCTATGACTCTTGAGTTGCAATGTCGGATTAAAGAGGAAAAGGAAAATACGGCAATATTAAAAAGCAAGTTAGAAAGCTTGGTTAGAATAAATGAGGAGAATGACATTAACCACCAGGAGGAGTTGAGAAAATTGATTTCAACAATGTTTGATTTGCATGTTAAGTCCTTTTGGAAGAAAGAAGAGTTGCATTCTGATATTGCAAGTTTGTCAAAACAAAAAGAACAATTGACCTCAAAACTAGAGTATTATGAGTCTAGAAACAAGGAATTAGAACAAGGATATGAAGCTGAAAAACTGAAACAGAAAAAACTGCATTCTGCTCAACTAATGGCCTTGCATAATGGAATCAGTTATTTGAAGAAAAAACTTGGTGACAGAATAAATGATGTAGAACAAAACAGAACAGTTTGATTTTGGATATGGTTTATAGCTTCCTACTTTAACATTTAGGTGTGTCTTGTGGTTTTATTTTGTTTTGTTTGGTAGTTTTTTTTTTGGATGTTATTGGTTGTTTCTTATTAATTTCTTATCTATTTCATGTAATAAAAAAATTCTTTTCATAATTCCTACATAATAAAATTAAAGTATAGAAATATCAATTATACAATCATTCTCTCTTATATTATACTTTTTTTCTTCCTAATTATAGATTATGTTTTTGTACTAAACTTCAATTCCTTATTTTCTATTCAACAATTGAGCATTATTATCCTAAATAATTTTAAAAAGAGTTTAACATTTTCCTCTTTTATGATTAGATATTTATTCTTCTAATGAATATGCATTTAAACTCATTTATTTTCTTTAATTTTAATAAAATATATCATAATTTCCTTTTAAAATATGAATATATTTTTTAATTATAAATAATAACATATTTAATATTTTTATAATTTTTTTTTTTTGTAAGTTAGGTTTCAATAAAAAGAGAACTAAGAGACTTTTATAATTTTTTTTTTTGTGTAAGCTAGGTTTCAATAAAAAGAGAACTAAGGGTTCTCAATACTTTTTACACAAAAACGAGAACATGAGTCTCGACAAAAAAGGAGAGATTACAAATCAATTGTGATTATGATAGAAAGAACACCAGATCTTTGCAAAAATCATAAAAATTACAATTGGAGTGAGTAATATCACCAATAAAAGACCACCTCCAAACCGTTGCCAAATATTTCAACAAAAAGCTAACCATAAACAAGCTTCTTTACCTTCCTTAAATCTCTTTGGATTTGCAAAATAAAAACCACTTCATGAAACTCTCCCTCACCCACCAACATCCCTTCCATAACATCCAACCACTCCGCCACGTCTTTCCATATCAACCGAACCACCAGACAAGAAAAAAACAAATGATCTGAAGATTCAACTATAACCCCACACAACACACAATTACAAGATTCCACGGCAAAATGCACACCTCTAAACATAAGAAGGTTTTTTCTTGGAAGCCTATCGATAAGGATTCTCCAACCGAAAGCTTTTATATTGAAAGGAATGTGGGATTTCCAAGAGGAAAGCAACGGGAAAATAAAACAAAATAAGCGGAACCAACCGTGAAAGAAAGTTCGTGGCCAACCGCCCAAGAAACGGAATCCCTTCCGATCGGGGAAATCATCGCCCCTCCAACAACCTCCGTAGCTGCTAAAACTGTAGCTCCAACCTGGACTGCTGCTTCCCCGCCTCAATAGAAAAACCAAAATCCCCCCAAGACCAAATGCCATCACGCCAACCGCCCATACCCGCTACCACCACCTTCTTCAAAGACGATAACCCAAACAACCGCGAAAACAAATCCTTCAAGTAAAAATCTCCTAGTCACTTAGAATGCCAAAAAGAATTATTAAAACCATTAGCAATGACAAATCTAACATTGTTAACAAAAAAGTCTCCTTTTAACCGATCATCGGTGCACAATAAATCTTTCCACCAAGAAGAGGAAGGAGAGAAATCCTTTGTATTGCCGCCTCCATTAATCATTTTCAAGCAAATATCCCCATATCTAGCCTTCAACAAAACAAACCAAAGAGACTCCGACCTACTCAATATCCTCTATCTTCATTTAAAAAGAAGGGCCTTGTTGAAATACTTCATGCACCTAATACCCAAATGTTGAAAGTATTTTTGGGTAAATATTTTCGGTAATATATCGTATCCACAGGGATTGGTTAATATCACTGCCGTTCTATAGTTGTTTATTTTGAGTTAGGAAAATTGAGTTGGTTTGTTTTATGATTCTAATAATATCAAAAGTAAACAATAAATTAAAAGCGAGTAATGAACTGTTGTTAACGATTATAGAGAAAGATGTTGAACCTTAGGGTTCATCAACCTATTCCTATACAATTATCAATTAATTCACAATTGAACACTCTTTTGAATCATTATCTTCACTTATCCTCAAATAAGATTCCATGTCTGCAAATCAAATTAGAAAACCTTTACCGGTACGAGATTCGATCTCTCCAAATATCAATAACAATAACAGTAATTAAGAATGATAATTATGAAAACTCAATCCCAATTCCATCTCTGCAAATTGGTATTGAATCAATATAGTAACCTAGGGCAAAAGTTAAATCCTTTATTTCGATCAAAGATTCAACGATAATTTAAGAGTAAAAACAAGATTACTTATTGATAATGAATTCAAACAATTGTTCACAGGAATTAATTAATGGTATTGTATATTCATAGGTTAACTACTACCTTAGATTCAACAAAAGGGGTTTAGCTCTCCATAGACATGAAGAACACACAAAGATTAATGGAAGAATTCATCTTCATCAAAGGAATGTCTTCGCTTGATAGAGAATTGGTCTTCAATTGATGATTGTGGCTGCACCTTCAGATTGCTCTCCTAATTTCGCTCTTCCCAAAGTTCTCTAACCACCCTTTTTCTCTTGGAAGCTAGGGCTTTTAAACAGAATTTTTGGGCTTTTAACGCCGAGGCCGCGACGCGGCAACGGGCTGGCGCGGTGCGCCCCTCAAACAGAGATATTTTCGCGGCGCAAGGAAGAACTCTCGCGGCGCGACCTTTGCAAAAACCAACTTTTTCCTTTGCCTTTGAGACTTCAAGCTCTCTATCCTCCTCATGTTCTTCTTAAGTTCCAATTCAGCTCAAAACCTGCAACAATAACACCCACAAGTGATTCGATTTGCTTTATACATGAACTAAACTTATTCAGTTCAATTCTTCATAAAAACCTATGGATTTATCATGATTTGCCTTAGTTTAGAGAAGAAATCACTTATATTAACACATGAATTTACCATTAATTTACTCCTAACAAACTCTCCCCAACTTAGAGTTTTGTTTGTCCCTAAACAAAATTACTTACCTCCAGCAAAGGTTACCGACAATCAAGCAACAAGTTTTTCAAAAAGTTTTTCTCAAGTGGTTCAATCCAGTAACTAAGTCAAATACTCCTCTTCTACCTGCAAACTCAGAACATCCACATGAAACAAACGTTGAAAGCAAATTACCTCCAGAAGTTTAAGACACTACACAATTGTAATTGAATCAGCACTAATCACTCTCATCAAAAAGTATGATGAATAAAAGAGGGGTTAAACACTCATCCAAACAATTAAATCAACAAAGATCCATATCATACGTTCACCAAATTGCTAGCATCAAGTACTGTGGAATCTGAGAATCAGAAGGTCTTTCTAGGGTTGTAATGCGGTTAAGATTCAAAGAAAAGAAGATAATCAAGGGTTGTTCCTAATCTAGGGAAGCATCCAAATCATAACTCATTCCTTCTTCTCTAGAACTTTAATTCTCTCACCCGTTATCTTTTTCCATTCGTAGCTTGGGTTTTTTTCTTTTTCACTTTTTTTTCAACAATCGTTATATTCAAACGTTGTTACTTCTTTTTTTTTTTCAAGCTACGACTTTTTTATCTTTCACCGATTGCCATAAGTACTTACTCTTCTTTTGAATGTGATTCTCCCCAACTTGGAGATCAACCTGTATTCAGATTATATGAATGCTCCCCTACTTTCTAAAAAGGTCAAAGAGAAAACACATCACCAAATTTTATGGTTGATGGTCCTGAACAAAACTTTTTATTGAGATCAAAACTCACCAGCTATTTCCTTGGTGCATATTATGATACTTACCTTGACCTTAGGCTCAAAGAATGGTTAGCAAAGGATCACACCCTCACAGAAGAAAATAATTTTTACGGTGGAATCGGCTCAAAGAACTCTCAAATTCAAACAATTGCCTAAATCACTTCCACAGATTTCCACAGACGATGCAACAACCGGTTTAGCATGATACGAACAAGTCAAAATAATTGATGGTCTCCTGCATATAGTAAACAATGGAAAGCTTTCCTCACAATGGTTAAGGCTAAGCTGATCCAATAAACAATGTACCATAAAGAACTTCTGACAGTATTTACTAACACCTTAAGTTTCATTGCACACATTAAGAGTTTGAGTTCGAAAATTCATACCTGCCTTGTCACTTATTGAAAAAGAAAGTGAAAATTAAATTTTTTCAAAAAAAAAAAAAAATTTCACTCACTACCACTTTCACGCATGTTGCTTCATTGTTGATACTTTGCTTGAGGTTTTCATTATGTTGTGGAACTACTCTTTCTACTAGGGATAAAATGACAAAAATAAAAGCATAAAATTGAAAAATGCAAAAGAGTAAATCCACCCCCAAACTTGAACTAAACATTGACCTTAATGTTTCGTAACAAGCCCGAGAGGGTTGACTCACAGAGGGTATTGCAATATCAATTGCCTCTTCCTAGCTTTCACCAGAAAGGTTCCCTTATTATTTCCTGAAATAAAAATAAACAAAACAAAATAAAACATTAGAAGCGTGGTTTGCCTCCCACGAAGCGCTTCGTTTAACGTCGCATGGCTCGACGGTTCATGGTTGAATCATCAACCATTGTCTCGTTTCCTTGGTACTTTTCTTACCAATGTGAAACCCCAAAAGTATTTCATGTTTGCTTGTTTGGTTTCTTCATCCTTAATTCTTACCATTTCAACTCGCGATCTCTCTTCCTTCATTTGTTTTTTCCTCTCCTCAAGAGAGATAACCTCCTTACCCGTTAATTTCTTCGTCGGTGAGAACCTATCCTTGACAAATGTTGGCTTTAACTTTAAACCTTCTAAAAATGGGATGGTGATTTGCAAACGGCTAAACATTTCCATTGGTCGAAAGCAATGACTCTCCTTCCCTTCTTTATTAGGAACTTGTGGAGGAAGTAATTCCAATGAGAGTTTATGCTCATTTGTATTACTACTCTTCTTCAACTCTAAGTCCACCATATTCTCTTTTGAAAAAGTTTCAACTTTTGAAGTTTCTAACTCATTCACAACTTCTTTGATTATATCCTCCTTTTTTGTTCCTTCGACTAACACATCATCGACTTTTTTAGGAGGTCTTGGATAAGGTAGCTTCATTGAGAGCTCATACTCAACTTCTATATTTTTCTTGATGTTTACATACTCTATGTTATCCTTTTCAACAACATCTTCTTTGTCATCAACTTCCTCCTCCAATCTCTTCTTTCCAACATCCTCACCAATCACTTTTACACTCCTTATAGAAGTAGCATTGCAAGTTTCTACATAAGTCGTAGGGTTTTGGAAAGTTGAGACTTGACTTACGTTTTGCTCGGTTAAGAATTTGGTAAGTTGAGCATCTTGAGTTTCCCGGTTTTGTTGAATGGTTAAAGAGAATTGCATGAATTGATTCATGGTTTCCTCTAACTCAGAGGGTCCTCTTTGATAATCTTGAGTATAGTGTGAAAACCCTTGTTGTTGGTATTCATGGTTAGCCATATGATACTCCATCTTATCTTCCGGTATGCACCATCGGATATCATGAAACTCACTAACATGAGGTGTGAGCTGTGACACACTTTGAAAGAGATACTCCATTTGTTGAAAACGGATCTCGTTTTGAGCATGAATCGCGTCATTTATATTTGGGTCGAACATTCCTGACAAACAAACATCTACAAAACTAGCAAACAAGTGAAATAACAAGATAAAAATAATAATAATAACAAAAAATCAAAATTAAAAACTATTGCAATAAAAAAAATCTAAACTAAAGTAACTAACTAAAAATCTAAAATTAAGGAACTAAACAAAAAAAATCTAAAAATAAGTAACTAACTAAAAATAATATAACTAAAAATAAGGAAATAGCTCAAAATAAAAAAACTATTGCAATGCGTGCAATATTGACACCAATCCCCGGCAACGGCGCCAATTTGTTGAAAGTATTTTTGGGTAAATATTTTCGGTAATATATCGTATCCACAGGGATTGGTTAATATCACTGCCGTTCTATAGTTGTTTATTTTGAGTTAGGAAAATTGAGTTGGTTTGTTTTATGATTCTAATAATATCAAAAGTAAACAATAAATTAAAAGCGAGTAATGAACTGTTGTTAACGATTATAGAGAAAGATGTTGAACCTTAGGGTTCATCAACCTATTCCTATACAATTATCAATTAATTCACAATTGAACACTCTTTTGAATCATTATCTTCACTTATCCTCAACTAAGATTCCATGTCTGCAAATCAAATTAGAAAACCTTTACCGGTACGAGATTCGATCTCTCCAAATATCAATAACGATAACAGTAATTAAGAATGATAATTATGAAAACTCAATCCCAATTCCATCTCTGCAAATTGGTATTGAATCAATATAGTAACCTAGGGCAAAAGTTAAATCCTTTCTTTCGATCAAAGATTCAACGATAATTTAAGAGTAAAAACAAGATTACTTATTGATAATGAATTCAAACAATTGTTCACAGGAATTAATTAATGGTATTGTATATTCATAGGTTAACTACTACCTTAGATTCAACAAAAGGGGTTTAGCTCTCCATAGACATGAAGAACACACAAAGATTAATGGAAGAATTCATCTTCATCAAAGGAATGTCTTCGCTTGATAGAGAATTGGTCTTCAATTGATGATTGTGGCTGCACCTTCAGATTGCTCTCCTAATTTCGCTCTTCCCAAAGTTCTCTAACCACCCTTTTTCTCTTGGAAGCTAGGGCTTTTAAACAGAATTTTTGGGCTTTTAACGCCGAGGCCGCGGCGCGGCAACGGGCTGGCGCGGCGCGCCCCTCAAACAGAGATATTTTCGCGGCGCAAGGAAGAACTCTCGCGGCGCGACCTTTGCAAAAACCAACTTTTTCCTTTGCCTTTGAGACTTCAAGCTCTCTATCCTCCTCATGTTCTTCTTAAGTTCCAATTCAGCTCAAAACCTGCAACAATAACACCCACAAGTGATTCGATTTGCTTTATACATGAACTAAACTTATTCAGTTCAATTCTTCATAAAAACCTATGGATTTATCATGATTTGCCTTAGTTTAGAGAAGAAATCACTTATATTAACACATGAATTTACCATTAATTTACTCCTAACAAACTCTCCCCAACTTAGAGTTTTGTTTGTCCCTAAACAAAATTACTTACCTCCAGCAAAGGTTACCGACAATCAAGCAACAAGTTTTTCAAAAAGTTTTTCTCAAGTGGTTCAATCCAGTAACTAAGTCAAATACTCCTCTTCTACCTGCAAACTCAGAACATCCACATGAAACAAACGTTGAAAGCAAATTACCTCCAGAAGTTCAAGACACTACACAATTGTAATTGAATCAGCACTAATCACTCTCATCAAAAAGTATGATGAATAAAAGAGGGGTTAAACACTCATCCAAACAATTAAATCAACAAAGATCCATATCATACGTTCACCAAATTGCTAGCATCAAGTACTGTGGAATCTGAGAATCAGAAGGTCTTTCTAGGGTTGTAATGCGGTTAAGATTCAAAGAAAAGAAGATAATCAAGGGTTGTTCCTAATCTAGGGAAGCATCCAAATCATAACTCATTCCTTCTTCTCTAGAACTTTAATTCTCTCACCCGTTATCTTTTTCCATTCGTAGCTTGGGTTTTTTTCTTTTTCACTTTTTTTTCAACAATCGTTATATTCAAACGTTGTTACTTCTTTTTTTTTTTTCAAGCTACGACTTTTTTATCTTTCACCGATTGCCATAAGTACTTACTCTTCTTTTGAATGTGATTCTCCCCAACTTGGAGATCAACCTGTATTCAGATTATATGAATGCTCCCCTACTTTCTAAAAAGGTCAAAGAGAAAACACATCACCAAATTTTATGGTTGATGGTCCTGAACAAAACTTTTTATTGAGATCAAAACTCACCAGCTATTTCCTTGGTGCATATTATGATACTTACCTTGACCTTAGGCTCAAAGAATGGTTAGCAAAGGATCACACCCTCACAGAAGAAAATAATTTTTACGGTGGAATCGGCTCAAAGAACTCTCAAATTCAAACAATTGCCTAAATCACTTCCACAGATTTCCACAGACGATGCAACAACCGGTTTAGCATGATACGAACAAGTCAAAATAATTGATGGTCTCCTGCATATAGTAAACAATGGAAAGCTTTCCTCACAATGGTTAAGGCTAAGCTGATCCAATAAACAATGTACCATAAAGAACTTCTGACAGTATTTACTAACACCTTAAGTTTCATTGCACACATTAAGAGTTTGAGTTCGAAAATTCATACCTGCCTTGTCACTTATTGAAAAAGAAAGTGAAAATTAAATTTTTTCAAAAAAAAAAAAAAATTTCACTCACTACCACTTTCACGCATGTTGCTTCATTGTTGATACTTTGCTTGAGGTTTTCATTATGTTGTGGAACTACTCTTTCTACTAGGGATAAAATGACAAAAATAAAAGCATAAAATTGAAAAATGCAAAAGAGTAAATCCACCCCCAAACTTGAACTAAACATTGACCTCAATGTTTCGTAACAAGCCCGAGAGGGTTGACTCACAGAGGGTATTGCAATATCAATTGCCTCTTCCTAGCTTTCACCAGAAAAGTTCCCTTATTATTTCCTGAAATAAAAATAAACAAAACAAAATAAAACATTAGAAGCGTGGTTTGCCTCCCACGAAGCGCTTCGTTTAACGTCGCATGGCTCGACGGTTCATGGTTGAATCATCAACCATTGTCTCGTTTCCTTGGTACTTTTCTTACCAATGTGAAACCCCAAAAGTATTTCATGTTTGCTTGTTTGGTTTCTTCATCCTTAATTCTTACCATTTCAACTCGCGATCTCTCTTCCTTCATTTGTTTTTTCCTCTCCTCAAGAGAGATAACCTCCTTACCCGTTAATTTCTTCGTCGGTGAGAACCTATCCTTGACAAATGTTGGCTTTAACTTTAAACCTTCTAAAAATGGGATGGTGATTTGCAAACGGCTAAACATTTCCATTGGTCGAAAGCAATGACTCTCCTTCCCTTCTTTATTAGGAACTTGTGGAGGAAGTAATTCCAATGAGAGTTTATGCTCATTTGTATTACTACTCTTCTTCAACTCTAAGTCCACCATATTCTCTTTTGAAAAAGTTTCAACTTTTGAAGTTTCTAACTCATTCACAACTTCTTTGATTATATCCTCCTTTTTTGTTCCTTCGACTAACACATCATCGACTTTTTTAGGAGGTCTTGGATAAGGTAGCTTCATTGAGAGCTCATACTCAACTTCTATATTTTTCTTGATGTTTACATACTCTATGTTATCCTTTTCAACAACATCTTCTTTGTCATCAACTTCCTCCTCCAATCTCTTCTTTCCAACATCCTCACCAATCACTTTTACACTCCTTATAGAAGTAGCATTGCAAGTTTCTACATAAGTCGTAGGGTTTTGGAAAGTTGAGACTTGACTTACGTTTTGCTCGGTTAAGAATTTGGTAAGTTGAGCATCTTGAGTTTCCCGGTTTTGTTGAATGGTTAAAGAGAATTGCATGAATTGATTCATGGTTTCCTCTAACTCAGAGGGTCCTCTTTGATAATCTTGAGTATAGTGTGAAAACCCTTGTTGTTGGTATTCATGGTTAGCCATATGATACTCCATCTTATCTTCCGGTATGCACCATCGGATATCATGAAACTCACTAACATGAGGTGTGAGCTGTGACACACTTTGAAAGAGATACTCCATTTGTTGAAAACGGATCTCGTTTTGAGCATGAATCGCGTCATTTATATTTGGGTCGAACATTCCTGACAAACAAACATCTACAAAACTAGCAAACAAGTGAAATAACAAGATAAAAATAATAATAATAACAAAAAATCAAAATTAAAAACTATTGCAATAAAAAAAATCTAAACTAAAGTAACTAACTAAAAATCTAAAATTAAGGAACTAAACAAAAAAAATCTAAAAATAAGTAACTAACTAAAAATAATATAACTAAAAATAAGGAAATAGCTCAAAATAAAAAAACTATTGCAATGCGTGCAATATTGACACCAATCCCCGGCAACGGCGCCAATTTGTTGAAAGTATTTTTGGGTAAATATTTTCGGTAATATATCGTATCCACAGGGATTGGTTAATATCACTGCCGTTCTATAGTTGTTTATTTTGAGTTAGGAAAATTGAGTTGGTTTGTTTTATGATTCTAATAATATCAAAAGTAAACAATAAATTAAAAGCGAGTAATGAACTGTTGTTAACGATTATAGAGAAAGATGTTGAACCTTAGGGTTCATCAACCTATTCCTATACAATTATCAATTAATTCACAATTGAACACTCTTTTGAATCATTATCTTCACTTATCCTCAACTAAGATTCCATGTCTGCAAATCAAATTAGAAAACCTTTACCGGTACGAGATTCGATCTCTCCAAATATCAATAACGATAACAGTAATTAAGAATGATAATTATGAAAACTCAATCCCAATTCCATCTCTGCAAATTGGTATTGAATCAATATAGTAACCTAGGGCAAAAGTTAAATCCTTTCTTTCGATCAAAGATTCAACGATAATTTAAGAGTAAAAACAAGATTACTTATTGATAATGAATTCAAACAATTGTTCACAGGAATTAATTAATGGTATTGTATATTCATAGGTTAACTACTACCTTAGATTCAACAAAAGGGGTTTAGCTCTCCATAGACATGAAGAACACACAAAGATTAATGGAAGAATTCATCTTCATCAAAGGAATGTCTTCGCTTGATAGAGAATTGGTCTTCAATTGATGATTGTGGCTGCACCTTCAGATTGCTCTCCTAATTTCGCTCTTCCCAAAGTTCTCTAACCACCCTTTTTCTCTTGGAAGCTAGGGCTTTTAAACAGAATTTTTGGGCTTTTAACGCCGAGGCCGCGGCGCGGCAACGGGCTGGCGCGGTGCGCCCCTCAAACAGAGATATTTTCGCGGCGCAAGGAAGAACTCTCGCGGCGCGACCTTTGCAAAAACCAACTTTTTCCTTTGCCTTTGAGACTTCAAGCTCTCTATCCTCCTCATGTTCTTCTTAAGTTCCAATTCAGCTCAAAACCTGCAACAATAACACCCACAAGTGATTCGATTTGCTTTATACATGAACTAAACTTATTCAGTTCAATTCTTCATAAAAACCTATGGATTTATCATGATTTGCCTTAGTTTAGAGAAGAAATCACTTATATTAACACATGAATTTACCATTAATTTACTCCTAACACCAAACCACCTTTATCAATCGACAAACACACCTCCGCCCATCTCACCCAATGAATTTTCCAATCCTCTCTCGTTCCTCCCCAAAGAAAGTTACTTTGATGCTTACTAATCTCCTTCGCAACAAACCTTGGCAACTTAAAAACGAGAGAGTAAAAATCGACATTGAACAAATGACCGATTTAAGAAGAGTAACCCTACCTCCAAAAGAAAGAAAACGATTCTTCCAATTCAAAAGTCTCTTTTTTAACTTTTCAAGAAGCGGTTTCCAAGTTGCAATCTTACTCGGATCATGACCAATCGGAATGCCAAGAAAGATGAACTTATTTTCTTCAATTTTACAAGAAAGGAATAAAGCCTCCGCCTCTAAGAAATTACTATTGATGTTGATACCAATAAGCTTGCTTTTGTGAAAATTAATTCTGAGACCCGGAACTAATTCAAAAGCTCTCAAAGTTGCCTTAATCGCCCAAAGATGCTTCCAAGTTGCCATCCCCACCAAGAAAGTGTCATCCGCAAATTGAAGAATATCCACCCTACATTTACCATTAATGTTTATCCCTTTAAACGATTCATTAATAACCGCTTTCCTCACCAAACCCGTTAATTCTTCGATTACAAGAACAAAAAGAAATGGAGAGAGGGGATCACCTCTCGAAGACCATTTTCAACCAAAAATTCCTTCGTGGGGCTACCATTAACTAAAACCGACATTTTACTTTGAAAAACCAAAAGCTCTATCCACGTCCTCCACCTAATACCAAAACCCATCCTTTTTAACATGTAATGTAAGAAATTCCAACTTACATTATCGTAAGCCTTTTCAAAATCCACCTTGAAGAGAATACAAGACTTGCCTTTCCTATTAGAAAAATCCACTGTCTCATTGACCACCAACACACTGTCTAATAATTGCCTACCCGGAACAAATGCGCTTTGACAAGGAGAAACTAGAACATTTAACACCACCTTTAATCTAGCCGCCAAAACTTTAGAAAGAACTTTATACAAACAACCCACCAAGAAAATAGGTATATATTCCCCCAAACCCAAAGGATTAGGGTGTTTTGGAATTAGACTCAAGAAATAAGAGGTTATCGACTTAGAAAGAGACTCCCCCGAATGGAAAGAATCGAAAAAGCGAATAAAGTCTTCCTTGAGAAAAAACCAACACTTTTTGATGAACGTAAACGAATATCCATATGGAACCGAACTTTTAGTACCCCCACAACTCCATATAGCCTTCTTAATCTCGGATTCGAGAAAAGGAACTTCAAGGAGAAAGCTCTCGTCCGAAGATAATGCATTAAAAGGAACACCTTTTAAAACGGGTATCGCACCATCCACCTCCAAGAATTTATTCGAGAAAAAAGAGAAAACCTCCTCCTTAACATCAACCACCGCTTCCACTATACCTCCCGGAAACGTAATCAGGCCAATATGATTATGTACCTTCCTCTCTTTCATCACCCTATGGAAAAACGCACCATTCTCCGTCGTTTAACCACTTCAATCTAGATTTTTTTGAACTAGCATATTCTCCTTTATTCTCAAATTCAACCAAAAGCGACTAGTTGTCAATTTAATCTATTAGCAAGCATCTCAATCTAGGGGTGCTCGCGGTGCGGTTTGGGCGGTTTTGACGAAAAAAATCATCCGAACCGCAAGAGAAAAAATAGTGCGGTTTGGTTTGGTTCGGTTGGCTTTTACAAAAAATCCGAACCAAACCAAACCAAACTAATGCGGTTTGGTTCGGTGCGGTTGGTTCGGTTTTTTACAAATATTTTATTGAGCCATACATACACATATAGATGATAACATAATTTTGTATTTATACATTCATACACTATCAAATAACAACAAAACTCGTCATATTTTGACAAAAATTTTCCATTTAATATGTAAAAATTAAATTAGACAAAAGTGGAATATTAAACATAAAATAATAGCATAAAACAATATAAAAATTATTATAACGAAACAAAAAAATAGAAGAGACGAAAGATTAGTGAAAGTGAAAAAGAAAAAAAGTGTTGAGAGATTAGAGAAGAAGATATGCGATAAAAACGAAACTGAAATACGGAACATTTACATAAAAATGAGAAGGTGAAAAAGAATGAATATAAGAGAGTAGAGATTATAGAAGAAGAGGGAAGATGTATGTGGCAAAGAATGTGCGATAATGTTATTAGAGATTTTAGAACATCGGGACTGAAATTATATGTGTAAGGATGATAAAATTGTTCGTAATCATAATGCTAATGTATAATAAGTTTAAGTTTGGGTTGGATGTGAGTTAGTAAAATTTAGGTTGTAACATAGTGCGGTTTGATTCGGTTTGGTTCGGTTTACAAAATACAAACCGCAAACCGAACCGAACCGTGCGGTTTTGTAAAAACTGACCCAAACTAATCCGAACCAAATGCGGTTTTTTGCGGTTTCGGTTTGGTTTGGTTTGGTTTGCGGTTTTCCATTGGGTTGGTTTGATTTTGATCACCCCTATCTCAATCCTCTCCCCCTCCGGAGCTCCTTATAAAGCACAATCCCCTTCATTCAACCCATGAACATTATTTTCAACATCCAAATCAAACTTCCCAAAAATCGCAGTGTTCCACCATTTAAGACAATCTTTAAGAACACAAAACTTTTCCTTCAACACAAAACCTCCCCTCCCTTCTACCTTTATCTCCCTCCATTTTTCTCCACAAAAGGAAGAAAAGAGCTATTCGAAAACCATTTGTTATTGACCTTAAACGGTTTAGGACCCCAATTGACCCCATTCTTGACTAGCCAAATAGGACAATGGTCCGAAATATCCCTTGAGCCAATAAATTGCCCCACAAGACCCCAATTAGTCACAATGACATCCGACACAAGAAAACGATCGATCCTACTCATATAAGCACCATTACCTCTATACCAAGTAAAAGATTTGCCTTTTCAAGGAATATCAACAAGCTTACTATCAATAATAAAATTTACAAAAGCCTTCGAATCTTCGCTCGCTCTCGATCCGTCCTCCCCTTCCTCTTCGAATGATTCTTAATGGAGTTAAAGTCCCCACCAATGATCCACACGCCATTGACATAGTTGTTCTTCCTCAATAAAAGCGCCTTCCATAATTCCTTCTTCTTATTGAGATTGCAAGAAGAGTACACATTGACAATATAATACACATTACTCCTCCATATTAACTTTACACCCAAAAAGCCCTCTTCATTAAAGCTATGAATCACTTCCACCTCTCCCTCCTTCCAAAGAATAATCAATCCACCCAATTGACGGTTGGCTTAGAAAACGAGTAACTAATGTTCTCCTTGGACCAAAAAATCTTGACCACTTAATCAAAAACATATCCGCTTTACCTCTTTTAATAATATCACTATTCTCCTTATCTTCAATTGACTCCCTCCCCTCTTATATTTAAAGAACCTATAATCATTGAGACACTATTACTTTCTCCTTCTCAACCAACCCTCTGTTTTTATCAACTTTTTCCAAAACCTCAATATGTTTTCTATAATCCCTCTTACCCGCTAAATTAACAACCCCAACTCCTCAATAGCCCTCCACATTTCTCCCCAAATTAGACTCCAAGTTCTCCCATTGCCTCAAATTATTCCTACAAATATTAGATTCCTCAGAGTGTTCACCATAGGAAATTTTGAAAGAGCCACTTAAATATTTTTCCAAAGATACAGAGGCGGAACAAACCATTTTTAAACCCCCAGCAACAGACCCAAAAGCCACTTTATTTTTATCAACCTTCCCCTTTTTAATATTTTGTTTGTACTTGGCTAAAGAATTGGAGAAGAGGCCCCCACATTCTATGACCGGTCTCACCTTTAAATTTTTAGAGATTTTACCTTTACCAACACGTTTTGAAACAACACCAACATCACAATCCCCAAAAATCTCATCCCTTTTGTCCAAAGTGTCAGCTACCGTAGCAGGGATAAAAGAAGCATCAGAAACGGGCCCCACCTGTTTACTCATAGCATTGAAAACCGCTAAATCAAAAGACTCTATGGACTCAACAACGACATGTCTTTGAAAAGAACTATGATTATTAAAAGAGCTACTAAATTTGGAATTCCCCGAATTGCCCCTGCCATTCACCTTAGTCTCAACCTCTACAGAAATCTTACCAGCCAATGGATTCCTATCATCATCCCCCTCCTCTGACGAAAAACCCGATATGCTATCATTTCCCCCGTCCTCGTTACCATCTTTCCCACCTAACACCCGTCAGACCATCCATCGTCCGAAACAGGAAAACTCAAAGATATTGCCTTGGATTTAGGTCGATTCGCCGATAACCTTATGGCCCATATGTGTCTTCCCTAAGAGTCAACCTAAACAGAATACCATCCACCACCACCTGCACAGAGTTACTCAATAGAAAACCATTTGATACTCTTACCAGGATTCTCGATATATCCATATGCGTGTTTTTCAAATAAATCTCATCCAACAAAACAAAAAAACCCAAAGAATTAGCCAAATTTACAAAGAAATCACCATTCCAACAATGACAAGGAACACCATGCACTCTAATCCACATCACTCTCGCATCGTCCACAACTTCTTCCTTCCAAGGAGTAACCTCCAAGAACCACTACTTCGACCATGACCCCCCTTCGCTAATCAACTCTTGAATAAAACCAATTTCTGACTCCTCAAGCAAGCACAAATTGGCTCCCATCGAAGTGACCCTAATACCGAATACACCTTCCATATCGAAGTAAGCTTGTAGATTATACACAGACTCAGGGACGCAAATGCGACCAACATATGCCTTAGCTAATCGTAACTTATCTTCCTCCTTCGCCTGATAGCTCATCAAGCAATCCCCACCCTTCGTATTCACACAAGCCTTGTCCCCAACCACATCCACAAAAGATCTCTTATCGCGCATCCCTCCTAAAACCCCACCTCTCTTCCGCAAATCCTCCCTCACTCGGTTGTCCTGAACCCCTCCTTTGGAACGAACCAAAACAACATTTCGCTCAAACCTTAGTGGGTTAGCATGGATTTTCTTCCCATCAAACTGAACATTATCCAATCTCATAGCCAGGATCCTCAAATGTTCAACCTCCCCAAACCTAGCAAACCCAAATCTTTTCCCCAAACAATTCCTCCTCGGCGAAATAACTACCTATACCACCTTACCAATGCAACCAAAAATGTTGAACACCTCTTCCACTTTAACCCTATCATAAATTTCTGAAAAATAGATAGAATTAATCAAATCCTCCTTCCTCTCTGACTGCCGATTCGTCGAAAACACGTCCTAACTAGGGGAAACGAAACGAAACGCCTTCCTCTTTTGTGTCGACCACCCCTGAGAGCATTTTCTCTCTCATCTCTCTAGAAACTTTTTTCTATATACTTTTATATTAATTAGAAACATATTATTTAATTATTTAATAACTTTTATTTTTATTTTTATATATAAATAATAGTTATAAATATGCAATAATAATAAGGATTTAATGGAAATGCACCGACAGTGTAAAGCAGTTTTACACTGTCAGTGAAATCCAAACCGTTAAATTTTATAAAAATTTGACTTTTTAAAAAAATTAAATATAAAGTATTTATTTTAAGGGTTGTGATGCACTGCCCGTGTAAAAAACTTTACACTGACAGTGCACTACCTTTAAGCTCTAATAATAATATGTCCTTTCATGGTTTTTTTTATATAATTCATATATTTTAATAAAATTAACGTTTACAAGTTTTAATTAAATTGTTTAATACATAATTATGGTTAATTTATGATGAAATGAAAAAAAAATAATATACAAATAGTTAAAAACTTAATCAATATTTATCCAAAAAAATTCAAACTTATACAATCATTTAGTAATATAAATTATAATTATAATTCTTGAAAAAAAATCTATACAATAATTCACATAAATTAAAATACTCATTTTAACAAAATATTATAACTACATAAATTTTAACGACGACAAAATTAAACAAAATTAATTGGTCACATCTTATCATATTTAAAATTGATAACTTTTTAAAATAAAAAATTTAAATTTGTTTCATTATAAACAATGTTCTAAAATAAAACATTAAAAACAAAAACATTTTAAAGAAATACTTGACATAGATTTAATAATTTTTTTTACCATTTAATAGTTAAGAAAAAATATAATACTAAATACAAGTCATAGAAAACAACATTGCTATTAATATAAAAATTTATGATTAAATAAAATAATAATGTTTAAATCTTAATAATTGTTTTCATATTATTTTTAATAACTATACTTATATTCAATTATGTTTTTTTTCTACTTTTTCTAAATCAACTATCATTCTTATAAACTAAATCATTAATACATCATATAAATTATAAATATAATGTTTAAAATTTTCAACAAATGTTAATTGGATCTGTTCTTTAATTTTGAGAAGTTCATCTAAATCACACTATTGCAACGCCCTTTCGATGTTAACAATATAAGATCTAATGATATTCCAAAATAAAACTAATTTCTCACTTTTTAAAAATGAAGGTGAAGATATTAAAAAGAAGATTGATACACAAAAAATATGGGGAATTATGCCAATACCCACTCAAAGTACTTAAATTTATAAAAAAGGAAAATTTGGTCTATTTTTTACAAAGTCATTTCTAATGTCAATATGTATAGAGTTAAAAAGTGTGAAGCCTGTAGATACGCGACCTACGTTAGCAAAAAAATATGCACAACTATTCCTTCTTTGTAATTATGCGAAATGATGAATGACATGTCGAAAAGAACCTTGATACAAGAACACCACATGTTTCTCAACTACCAGGGGACCAAATCGAAATTTAAGGATGAGAAAGCTTTAACCACTGTTATAGAATCAGTCTCTACCCAAAATTGCTTTCGACCTTTATCTTTTGCGATTTCTATGCTATGAAGGACACCACAAAATTTTGGTAACAAGGAATTTCTCCAAGGGAGTGGTTTAGCAAACGCCAAAGTGAAGAGGCCTGAGTTCAACCTAAAAATCCCCCCACCTAATCCAAGATTAGATAAGTATGCTCCACCAATATTACACTTTATCCAATTTGGAAGAGGAGGATTCCAAAAACTCTCTTTGATATTAAGGGCCTTTGTATGGTGAATCGACATATTAAAGGCCTTGAGAACTACTTAATCAAAGCAACTGTGCTTGTAAGAAAGAGGCGATTTAGAACATGACAACTGCACCTGAGCTCTAATATGATTGAAGATAGAAGAAAATTAGAATGGTTGGTCGTTGAACCTTGCATAATTCCTTGTGCTCCAGATGGCGTTGACCAAGGAAATATTAGAGGCTTGAATTGTAAAAGAGCCTTAGGGGGGGGGGGGGGTAGCTTTTGAACACGATTTCCAAATGACATAGAAAGAGATTTAAACATCAATATTTAAAAGCTTACATAACCAGTTCCAAAGTCTAGAGGCAGCTGAACAGGAAAAGAAGAGGTGATTTGTGGTTTCTTGATGAGTTTTAAAGAGTGAGCACATTGATACCATGTTTATGCCTTTTCACCGAAGTTGCTCATAATTAGGCAGTTTGTTATTGAGCAATCTCCAAGCAAGGAGAGAATGAGAAATAGGGATATGAGTGCTCCATATCGAAGCAACCCAAGGAATAACTGAATGAAAATGATAATTGAACTGATAAGCTTCTTGTAAGGACAGTCTACCATTACTAAAGTCCTTCCATGATAAAAAATCACCACACTCTTATGAAAGAGTAATATCTTTGCTTCTTTCTTCTAAAAATGAGAACATGTCCAACTAATCTGTTGGAAAGAACCAACTACTATAAACAAAGAAATCAAAGACTTTGGTATTAAAGTATAAATTCAAATGATTGAAGCTATGCAAGTCTAACTCATTAAGAAGATGATTTCCACACCAAGCATCTTTCTAGAAGTTAATCTTAGCACCATCACCCAATGACCAACAAGAGTGATCCAATACAGTGTAGTATTTTGATTCAATCCTTTGCCAAATAGTAGAGGCAACATGATGATTTATTCTTCCACTACGCCTAAGAGCCCTGCTCTTAAGAATATAAGCCCAATCTTCCGAGACTTCTTGCACAATGTCGGTGATGAGGAGAAGGGGGTGTACCTGCAAGGCACTATAATGATGAAGTAGGTAGGAGCACATATACGTTTGAATGTTTCTAGGGTTTGAAAATGTGTTCCTTGACCCTCTCCAAAGAGAGGGTTTTTATATTGCCCCCAGCGCTTGACCATTGGTCCACCTTTTGTGCTGGATCGTGGATCTAGGCCCAAAACGCGTGACTGCCAGGATTCTAGGAGTATGTTTAGGAATCCTGAGAGGCTTTCCGAAACTAGCCGTTGGTCAGACAAAGATGTTCTTTTGGGCGACATAGGTGCTTAGCAAGCAATAGGCCAATTGTCCCCGACCGAGGGGCAGGTCGGATATCTTGCTGTTGGAACATATGGAGGTTTGGCCGCGGACATCGATGGTCCGCTGTCCTCAGACCAGATGAAGATGTGTCATCGATAGAGATGCAGGAGAAAAAAGGGTGTCGTTTACTCTCAGTTGGTTGGGCTAAGGCTATTGGGTCATTCTAGGTGCAAGAGTGAATTGGCCATGCCTAGCCATTGGATTAATCCAAAACACAAATCTTTGTATTTCCTCCTTTTTATTTAATATATTTTCTATTTGCTTAAAAAAAGTTAATTCAAATCTTTTTTTGCTACTCTATTTAGTTTATATAAAAAAAATTCATTTACAGTATTTTTATTTCGAAATAATTTTTACCTTAAAATATCGATACGCTTTTTCTAATAATATAGTCAATTATTGAATCTCATTTCACCTTATTATTTCATAAAATAAAATTCATAGAAAAATGTTTTAATAAATACAATGCATATTTAATAGTTAAACTTTTTTAAACACTACACACAATCTAAATAAAACATATTTTATAAGAGAAGAATAGTCACCAAATATATCTTAATTAACTCGATCATATTATTTTTATAAAAGAAATTGCAAATCTTACTATTGAAAATAGTTTTTAGGATCAAGTATTTGAAAATATAAAAAAAATTCAAAACATTAGAAATTAAAAAAAAAACCGAAAAAGAAAAAAAAATCTAAAAAATCAATTGTGTTAGTTTTTTTATACATAATTCAAATAATATGTGATATTTCTAAGAAATTAAAATCAGTGTTTTAAAAACAGGACCGAACATCAAACCGGTGAGGGTATTGGGTCACTGGTTTATTGGTCGAACCACTGAGTCACTGGTCGAACCGCATGTCCGAATCGGGTTAAACCTGATAACTCGATTGAATAGACGGATCGTTAAAACAAAATTATATAGGTATAAAACTTGTCGAACCGGATGATTCAGTCTCTACAAAATATAACTAGCACTTAAATTTTATGAAAATATCATATTAAAAATAAATTCTCAAGTTCATAATTTAAATTCAAACTTTAAACATAAGTATCACACATAATAAAATAGTACAAAATTATAAGGTGTAATTGCAAACAAAGTTTAATTGCAACATAAATCTAATTGAATAATTTATAACACAATAATTCTATTGTTTACTAAATTTAATTTAAGAAAGGAAAAAACTGTTTAAATATTGTGATTTCCTTCTTCAATATCAATTATCGGTCACAAAATCAACCGCATCTACAAATTTTTTTTTATTTTATTTTATTTTATTTTTCATTAAATAATTAAAACGACGTCGCTTTAATTTTTTAAAATAAATTTTTTTTAAAAAATGCATTTAAAACGCCGATTTTCTCGGTTTTAGCGGTTTTAAACCGATTTTGTCCGATTCACACCAGTTCGATGATATTCCCGATTCAACTATTAAACCAGACCGATTACCTGTTCAATTCCCGGTTCAACCGCCGATTTTTAAAACACTGATTAAAACTATACATTGGGAATTAACATCAATTTAATAACTTGGATAAATTTATATATTAAAAAGTATAATACCATAATTTATAATATATAATTTTCATAATGACATGTCAAGTGATATTTTCTTAAACCAATGCATGGCTTACAACTCATAATGAGTAGTGTTACCCAACTTATTTTGTTGGGTCATGAAGTAGTCACCCTCCATAATATATACTTAACAAACACGTAAGGATTATAAACCCTAAAATATCAACTAAACTGAGATCTTTTCCAATTTCCAAACCCTACTCTTTTCTAAACCCCACGGCAACTCCATTATCTCAGCAGGTGAAAATTTTCTTCATCCCTTCATATTTTCACAATTTTTGTTTAATTGCTGTGAAATTTTCAAACGTAATGGTTATTTTAATAGCAAGAGTACTTTGTTTTGCATTATTGTTATTATTATGTATGCAATAATGTCAATTTTGCATGCACGTTAATAATAGGGTCACGAAGTAGGTTTCAAATTGCAATACATGTTTATTATTGATCATGTTATTGTGTTTATATTAATTTAATCATCGTGACATTTTATTATAGTTTGAACATCATGTTGATTTCTGATTGGTATAGAAAACTTGCAACTTTTTATGGTGTTTATTGTTCTACTATGTAGTTCTTGTAATTGTTGAGTTCTAATCGTTGAGTTTATTGTTAGCTTTCAGATGGAGGACTCTAGCAACTGTGATTCACCTTGTAATGGACAGAGTGTAGGGGTGATCCCAAATCAGATGACTACCGAGCTGAAATGTGACCTTCAACCAATCAATATTGATTCGATTTCTTGCTCTGACTCTGATGCTAGCTCTGTGGTTTCTATAAAGGAGGGTTGTGGATCACCTATGTCATCATGGGCTTCCGATCCCGAAACTGATATCTCATCTGTGACCAGTTGCCATGTAATGCCTGAGGAATCCCTTCAGGATGTTGATCTTGAAGGAAACTATCCTGATTTGGAAGGAGAAAACCAGTTCGTCGGTGTGGAAAACAATGATGATGGTTTCTCGTGGGAGATGGACAATAGAAGTTATGAAGATTTGCTCAAAAAGTTCATTGAAAAGGAGGAAGAGTTAAGAGTTTCCAATTTTAAGCTTCAACTTTCGGAACAAGAGATTGTAGGGTTGAAAGTCCAAGCTGAGAAGAGTGAGAGTCAGATTAATGATATGCATGAAAAATTGGAGCTGAAAGAGGATGAGTTGTATGAACAAAAAGAGCTTTCGGATAAAGAGATTTTCAAGTTGAAGAATCGAATTAGAGAAAGTGGAAGTCAACTTGATGATGTGTGCGGAGAATTAAATCTGAAAAAGGGCCAGCTTGATAGTGTGCACAGAGAATTAAAGCTGAAGAATGCTCAGCTTTTTATGATGCGTGAAAAGTTGAAGCTGGACTTGAAAAATGTTCATCTTGATTATGAGAGCGAATTAAATTTGAAAAACGGTCATCTTGATAAAATGCGGGAAGAGTTGTTGCTGAAAAAGCATCAGCTTGATAATGTCCGTGAAGAATTGAAGCAGAAAGTGAAGGAGCTGAATGAACAAAAGGAGCTTTCGAAAGAAGAGGTTTTCAAGTTGAAGACTAAACTTAAAGAAAGTGAGAATCAAATCGAAAATATGCTGGAAGAATTGGAGCTGAAAGCGGATCAACTTGATAATGTCCGCGGTGAATTGAAGCTGAAAGCGGAAGAGTTGAATGAACAAAAGGAACTTTCGAATGAAGAGATTTTTAAGTTGAAGACTCAAATTACAGAAAGTGAGAATCGACTCGAAAGTGTGCGTGAAGAATTGAGTCTGAAAAAAGAGGAGCTGCAAAAACAAACTGATGAGTTGGATATTCATATATCAGAATTTGCCAACAAGATTACAGATTTGATGGAACAACTTAAGGCGGCTCAAAAGAAGGAGAAGATTTCAAAAAATGAAGTCGCAAATTTAAGAAAGGAACTTGATAGTAAGTCATCTATGATTCATCAGTTGCAATGTCAGATTAAAGAGGCAAAGGAAAATCGTGCTGCATTAGAATGCAACATAGAAGCCTTGGTTTTAAATAAAGAGGAGAATGACATTAACCACGAGGAGGAGTTGAGAAAATTGAATCAGACACTGCTTGATTCTCAGGTTATGTTCTCTTGGGAGAGAGAAAAGATGGATGCTGATATTGCAAGATTGTCAAAACTGAGAAAACAATTGACCTCTAAACTGGAGGAATTCGAGACTAGAAACAAGGAGTTAGAAAAAAAAGTAATGCTACACGGAGCTGAAAAATCGAGTCAGAATAAGCTGCATTATGCCGAAGTAAAACTTTTGCAAAACGAAATCAGTTGTTTGAAGAAAGAACTTGGTGAAAGGATGAATGATGCAAAAGCTGCGAATATGGAATCAAACAAGGTAAGGATTGAAATAAATGAAGCCAATGGCAAGATTGATAAGCTTAAGACTGAGATATGCTCGCGGGGCGATCAAATATCACATATGAAGAATCATATAGACGAGCTGAACACGTCACTGAAGGAGCTGGAAGTCCACTATAGAACTAAAGTGAATGATGAAAATAAGTTGATAATGCGAGTTGAAGAACTTGAAAAAGAGGCGAGTAAACAGAATGTTGTGATCTCAGAAAAGGCTGCAGAAAAGCCTGGGGAGAAGAAGGAGGCAGTTAAGCAACTATGGAATTCGCTTGAGTACAATTGGAGTGGATACAGTGACATATTCAAGCGTTGAATGACTTATAGGCATGATGGCGTAGTTTCCAAACATTACATTTAGTTGTAGATTTTTTTTTGCTTGTTATTGGTTTTTCTTTGTTCTTCTGTTATGCATCTAAACATTTCATAATAATGTGTTTCCTCCTGTTGACTGTAGAAGGAGATGCAATCACTTTGGCAATTGAGTATGATTAAGTTTCTTTTAGTTTTGAATTCGGATAAATGTTCGTATTTTGATTTATATAAAATTTATATTGGTTTGACATGTTTGTTGAAGCTTTTATATATTTATGTTGATTCTTCATCTGAAGTTGATAATACCTGTTCTTTTTATGCTGATGTGAAGTTGTAATTACAATGAACTATAATAGTTTATACTCGAAGGGCTTTCCGTTATTGTTTTTCTTCCAAGTCTCAAAGGGATTTTTCAGGACATCCTCGGAGTCTGAATATTCTAATGTGCAGACACCATAAGATAACTCACTCTTTTGTTTCTGTCAACAGATATGTTCAACCAATTATAAGCAATTTTCTTTGTAAAATAGTACTAATACTATGCCAACTTAATGAACCTACCAGCAATAGCAATTTTTCAACTTAGATTTTTCAACATGTATTAGTGTATATTGCAATTTTTCAACTTAGATTTTTCAACATGTATTAGTGTATACCTTCCGTACGATAACAATATATGCATGTGATCCAAGTGATACCAGCTAGCTACAAAAGATAGCACTGAATGCACAATTCAATAATCTCTGTGGTTGTCATTAACTACATGAATTCATTTTGTGAAAACTTAAAAGGTACTACTACTCTGTATAGTTTCAATGTAGTTATATAATACTTCTGTTATATTATTTTTACACTACTTTCAAATCTTTATAGCAAAAACGGGCGCTGAAGATGTAAAAATATTGAGACAATCATGAGCTTATTTTGATAGTAGGCGTGATTTTCCCCCAAAAATTCATTCTACTTGAAAATATTCTATTTGGAGCTCTTATTAAAAGTAAATAAAAATTATATTCAACACTTATCAATCACTAAATATGATAACAACTTTTGAATAGGGAGAAGTTTTTACATGGAGCGTTTTGTTTTCACCACTTCCACGCCACGGCCGCTGGTCAAGCCATCGGATAGATGTGCATCTAAGCCTTTAAAATAGTTGTTCTGAGATATTTTTACTAAAGACCAAAGAGTTAGTACTGTGAAGGAGAAAGTGAACCTGATTAAAAAGGAATTTATGAAAACCTTTCTTGAAGGAAGAAACCAATTGTTGTCAAAGGTTACAATGGATGAGTGAACCAATTGAAGGAAGAAAGCAATTGTTGTCAAAGGTTACAATTGTCAAAGGTTACAATGGATGAGAGGTTGTGGACCGAGTTATATTATGAGTGTTGGAAAACTTATTAAATGATCTTTCTAAAATTGACAAAATATCATTGCTATACCTATAAAAAATAAGATAAAAACAATTAAACTTAATGATATTTACACGATAACGCAATATATACACTACTATAACGTAAATTATATCGAATATACACTAAAGTTGAGGTTTATTGACGAAAAGAAAATAAATTAAGCCGATGAGTGCTAATTATTCACGCTTAAATTCACAACAATTTAGCACTCAACCACTACAAAAAACTGCAATTAGCCACGTGAATTTCACCTCGCAAAAGCAAAACTCACGCTGCAACGCAATAATTGCGGGGTTGACCAAATATCCTGCAAAAACGTTAGTCGCAACTTGTTGCAAGGGGATTAGCACCCCACAACTTTGCCAGGTGGTATTCACCCCCACAACGTTGTCAGGTATAAAACACCCCGCAAACACGCTTTCTAAGATTGGAACGACTTCGTTCAAAGAAGGTGCCACAATTGAGTTAGAGCAGGGGTAGGAGTATGTTAGGTAAATTTCACCTAACAATATTTAAATATTCAAAAACTTGCAGGGTGAAGTTCACCTGACAAATATTGAGATACCAATAATAAAAAAAATATATTTATATTATTCTAAATATTAAAATTAATATTTAGAATAATATAAATATAATAAAAAATTTAAATATTCTAAAAAATTTAAAAATGCAAATTTATAATTAATTCTAAATATTTCATTTCATACTTAATATAAAGAAATTTATAATTAATCCAAAATATTTAAATTCAAAATAACATTTCGGTTCTATGATTAGCAATACTAATGCTTCTGGCTCTATGATTAGCGACTCCCCTTTCTAATGCTCTACGCTGCTTTGCTTTTTCAGAGTTGTTCTTAAACTCATTTGATTTCCAATAAACAAGTATTTCTTTAAACACATTTTCGTCCATCCATGGAGGCCTGGTCCCTCTTTCTTCAAATTCAAGCCTGACACGTCTAAGCATGTCTGAAAGTCGTGCAGATGCTCTTTTCCTAAAATTAATCTCAACCAGCTCATCATCTAGTGTGTGCCATATACACTTCTCCTGCAATATAGAAATTAAAACAAGATGGTTAGGACTCACAATTTAAAATAATCTATCTATAATTAGGACTCACAATAGAAGTGGTTCCACAAGCAGTCAGAATTCAGAATCAAGTGACACTCAAGAACCAGATTTGGAGCTAAGATTATCTCTTTGATCTGCCAGTATACAAGTAATGCTTCTAGTAATTGTAAAGCTGGTTCTGAATGTCCTATTCCCACATTGATTGAATTGAAAAGTACTTTCATGGATTTCATTAAAGCTTTCACTTTGTAAGTATTTAAAACCAGTGGCTGGACAAGATTTAACTCCCTATTAGATAATATCAAAATCCAGATCCTTTACCGCGGCTGACCGTTGTAATTGAATCAGCTAGCTATTAAGGTTATTAGTAAAAATAGTTCTAATTACACTCATTGTAAAATAATAAAACCTAGGGAATGTAATCATGTACAAACGAATTTAATCGATAGCATAGTAAAAAAGAAAATAATAATTCATAATCATATTGGTCAATGCTACATTAGTGGCATTGTTTATAATGTGGGGGCTGTACTAATTAGTAAATATGGTTCATCAACTTACTAATTGTTTTAGACAACTAACAGTTTTAACTATTAACACTAACAATTTAAACTAACTATTTATGAACATCATAATTTAGCTATTGATGTTGTAATCTTAATGAATGTCATTACATTTTCAGCACTACAAGAATTATATATGAACAGAAAATGCGAGCGGAAAATATAACCTCCAATCACAAGGTAATTCTGTGTGAAAAGAGCTGACATTTGTAAACCACTTCAGAAACTATGCATAAGAGGAATTCAGAGCTAAATAAACAATTTGATTCGATAACATTCTAATAGCTTCACTCAATGTTCCATAGCTTGATTAATTCTCACCTCAAACCAAATCGAACTTCAAACCTAGCTCAGAACCAATTCTGCATTCCAATACAAATCCGCCAAACAAATATGTCAAGCCAAGTACATTACCTGCCAAAAATATACAGAAAATTAGTATTGCATTCATGCCCAAAACAATTCAAGAGAATAAGACTACTTGAACCTGCAAGTCAAACCAAAGCCAGCATGTTTGTTCAATTCAACATCCAATTCAAGTTCTACAAATTCATACCAAGCCAAAACACTTCAAGGCCAAAGTTAATTCATTGTACCAGTTCAACTCGAGCCATCATAATTCGCACCCATCCGAGAGAAAAGACCTGTAATCACACATCAAATCCAGATCAACCCCAAGCTCACACATTCAAATCGCACAAAATAATACATACAGATTCAATTTCAAAAGTTCAAACATTCAAGAGCCAAGAACAATGCATATTCAAACTTTTCTATTTCAGAGCCATAAAGGAAAATCATGCACTACATATCATTTAAACATCCATAATAGTAATAATATATTTGTTGTTACCATTAGTAGTTTAGAATATTTTGTATAAAACTATATTGGAATCCGAATCAATACAATTTAGTAGCCCTAAGACAAACCTTAATCAACCTATTATCTTATGACCAATACATCTTTCTAAGTTCAATTGCAAACAATAAACTATGTCTCAAAACTGCAGAATTGGAATTATGCAGTAAAACACACTGCAGGGAACTTTTTAGACTGTAAATTCATTATACCAATCAGCCAAGACATATGAAGTAGATTGTATAGAACAATTGTGAGGTCTTTTCTAGTGAACTATCTTAAAGGTTTCACATTCTTAGACAAATGGTTAAGAGGCAATTCTATGTTGGGTATACTAATTGGAAATTTTAAAACAAGATTGTATATGTCATGGTTGATGGTCCAATCATGAAACGGAATCAAAATACAAAACAAAAACATCTCAGACCAGCCTTTTACCCACTGTCAAATAACACTAACAGTAGCTACATAATTTTCCAATAGGAATTAACTACTAACTTCTAATAGTTTTATTAACACTAACAATAGTGTTGTGAATTCAATGCCAAGAACAAAGTATAATACAAGGGAAGAATAAAGGACAAGGAAGAAGAGGATAACACAAATATTGGTTATAACTTCTATTCTTTTACTTTCTCTTAAAACAAGATTACAAGTTTACAAGAATAACAAATAACCTCTCTCACCCCTAATTAGGATTTGCAGCTTAGCAATGATGAGAGACTAGTATGCTATTTATAATAAAACCTAACATACTAACTAATGGGCTTTTTCCACAAGGCCCACTACACAAGCCAACTTAATAAACAAGCTAACTTAACAAATTAGGGTTTAAACACTAAAACCTAATTTAACATGCTAACAACCCTAACATCTTCGACACAAGCATGTGAACAACCTTCGACTTCATGCTTAACCCTGTCGAACCAAGAAGCTACCCTTCGGCCATACTAGAGTTCGATCCAATATCTCACAAATCTCCACCTTGGATCTAACTCTACAACATCAAGGGAACAAACTAGCTTTCTTCATGCAACTTTAGCAACTGCATACAGTGGAAAAACTTGCAACTCGGTAATGTCTTGGTGATCATATCAGCAACATTGTCTTCAGTCGAAACCTTCAGCACTTGGACTTCTCCATGCTCGATTACTCCTCTGACGAAATGCAGCCTCACATCAATGTGCTTAGTTCGCTCATGACAGGTGTATTGCACTTTGACTATCACATTTAACAGTGATACCTCGACCTTGAAGTTTCAGCTCCTTCGCAAAACCTTCAAGCCACAATGCTTCTTTAACAGCTTCAGTTAATGCAATATACTCCGCTTCAGTGGTTGATAGAGCAACAACCTTCTGAAGTGTTGCTTTCCAACTAATTGCTGTGCCAAACATAGTGAAAACATATCCAGAAATAGATTTCCTGGAATCCATACAACCTGCATAATCAGAGTCGACATATCCTCCAATTGCTGCTTTACCATCTTCACCCAAGGCTCCACCATAAATTAGGACTCTTTTCAGAGACCCATTTATGTACCTTAAAATCCACTTCAATGCTTGCCAGTGAGCCTTTCCAGGATTCGCCATGTACCTGCTTACAAGACTTACTGCGTATGCTATGTTGGGTCTAGTACAGACCATAGCATACATCAAAGAACCAACTATATTAGCATATGGGATGCTATTCATATAGGCTCTTTCGACATCAGTACTGGGACACTGATCAATACTCAGCTTGAATTGAGGGTTTGTTAGAGTCATAACTGGCTTCGAATTCGACATACCAAACTTTTCAAGAATCTTCCGTAGGTATGCCTCTTGAGATAAACATAACTTAGACTTCTTTCTATCTCTTAGAATGTCAATTCCAAGAATTCTGGAAGCAGCTCCCAGATCCTTCATATCGAACTCCTTATTGAGTTCAGCCTTCACCCTCGTCACATCTTCAACATCGTTGCTTGCTATGAGAATATCAACCACATAAACCAACAAAATAACAAATGAATTACCAGGTCGAAATTTGAAGTAAACGCAGTGGTCGAACTGACTTCTAATGAAACTTATGCGTGCCATGAACTTGTCGAATCTCCTATTCCACTGTCGAGGAGATTGTTTCAGCCCATACAAAGATCTCTTTAACTTGCACACATAACCTTCCTTCCCCTTTTCGACATACCCTTCAGGTTGCCTCATCAGGATGGTTTCATCTAGATCACCATACAAGAACGCAGTCTTCACATCCATCTGTTCCAGTTCAAGATCGAACTGTGCTACCATGGCAAGTAACATTCGAATGGACCTATGCTTCACAACATGAGAAAACACATCATTGAAGTCGACACCTTCTTTCTGAGTGAAACCCCTTGCAACTAACCTTGCCTTGTATCTTTTCGACGTCACTCCTTCAATTCCTTCCTTAACTTTGAAAATCCATTTACAACTGACTAACCTTGCCCCAACAGGTTTCTTGATCAGTTCCCAAGTATGATTATCATGAAGAGATTTCATCTCATCATCCATGGCCTTCAGCCATTCAGTCTTATTTCGACTCCTCATAACTTCCTTGTTGTCTCTAGGTTCTTCGTCTAGAACCTCACTTGCAGAGATTAAGGCATAAGCTATAAGATCTGCATACCCAAGCCTCTGAGGTGCCTTTATGACTCTTCTCGACCTATCTCTCGACAATAGGTAGTCATCGTCAGTTTCCTCAACTTCCTCAACATCTTCTGCTTCTTCTTCGACTTCATCAGGGATATGCAATTCAACATCAACATGCTCCACCTCAACAGGAATCTCTACCTGTTCCAGCTCTTCGTCGGATGTTTATGTACTTCGACCAACATCATCAGTTTTCTTAAAATCCATTTCAGCTTCATTGAAAACTACATCTCGACTGGTGATACACCTCCTGTGACCTGGCTCTAGGCACCATAGCCTATAAGCTTTGACTCCTTCTGGGTATCCCATGAACATGCATTTCAGAGCTATAGGTTCGACCTTGTCTTGCCTAATGTGAGCATAGGCTACGCAGCCAAATACTCTCAGTTTGTCGAGATCTGGTGGATGTCCCGACCAAACTTCTTCAGGTGTCTTCATATCTAACGCTGTCGAAGGACATCTGTTTATCAGATATGTTGCTGTCGAAACAGCCTCAGCCCATAACACCTTCGTTAACCCCGCACTAGTCAACATGCATCTGACTCTCTCCAAAATAGTTCGATTAAACCTTTCATCCAAACCATTTTGCTGTGGAGTACCTGCAGTAGTTCTATGCCTTGCAATACCAGAGGCAGCACAAAAACTGTCGAATGCCATATTGCAAAATTCAAGGCCATTGTCGGTTCTCAACCTCTTGACCTTTCTGCCAGTCTGATTTTCAACCAGAGTCTTCTAACTTTTGAAATTCTCAAAAGTTTCATCCTTAGTCTTATGGATGAATACCCATAATTTTCTGGAATAATAATCTACTATGAATAGAAAATACCTTGCTCCTAAATGTGATGGACACCTTGCTGGCCCCCAAAGATCAGCATGGATGTAATCAAGGGATCCATGTGTTCTTTGTTTGCCTTTGTTGAACTTCACTCTGCAAGATTTTCCAAGTACACAGGGTTCACAAAACTTCAGCTTTTCGACTTTGTCTCCACCAAGCAGATTTTGTTTCCCTAATTCGACCAGACCCCTTTCACTGACATGGCCCAATCTCATGTGCCAGATTTCTGTTTTCGACAAAGGTTTCGTGGATGCAACATTTGTCGAACCACTTACAACTTCAGCCTCAAGGGTATACAAGCCTTGTTTCTTCACGCCTCTCAAGACTTCCTTCGAACCCTTCATGACTCTTAGGATACTTTTCTCTCCTTGGAAAACATATCCTTTCTTGTCGAATTCACCAAGAGAAAGCAGATTTCTCTTCAAATCAGGAACATACCTGACTTCAGTCAACAACCTTATTGACTCATCATGGAGCTTGAATCTCACAGATCCAACACCTGCAATATTGCAAGCCTTGTTGTTTCCCAGCAATACTGATCCACCATCTTGGTCACATAATTCCTCGAACAAGTCTTTGTTTGGAGTCATGTGCCAAGTGCAACCTGAATCCATAATCCACTCCTTCTTAGAGTCACTGCTTGAAACCACAAGAACATCAGATGATTCGAAATCATCTTGAACAATGGCAGCGTTGCCATTATCCTTACCTCCATGATATTTCAGGCGTTCAGGGCACACCTTTCTTGTGTGACCCTCCTTCTTACAATGGTAGCATCGAATGCCAGATGCTTCTCCACTGTAAGACTTTGACTGACTTTTGCCTTTCTTCTTGTCGAACTTACCATCCTTTCGTAAGAGTTTTCCTTTAACGGCCAAACCTTCGTCAACAGTCGAAGGTTTATGCTCCTTTCGTTCATTCAAGTCCTTAGAGTACAAGGCTGATTGAACTTCTTCAAACGTCAGGGACTCCCCTCCATACAGGAGAGTTTCTTTGAAGTGAGCATGTGATCGAGGCAAAGAACACAATAGTAACAACGCTTGATCTTCATCATCGATCTTCACATCAATATTTTCAAGATCAAGAATCAGCTTGTTGAACATATCCAATTGCTCAGCCAACACTTTGTCTTCAATCATCTTGAATAAATACAAAGCTTGCTTCAGGTAGAGTTGATTTACCAGCGATTTGGTCATATACAAACTTTCAAGTTTCACCCATAACCCTGATGCCGTCGTCTCCTTTGATACCTGCCGGAGAACCTTATCACCAAGGCTCAACAAAATTGCGCTGTGTGCTTTCTCGATCATATTCGTCTTCTCCGTTGCCGTCAATTCTGCGTTCATGGCTGCCTCTCCCTTCAACGCTTCCAAACAACCCTGCTGAACCAGTAGGCCTTTCATCTTCAAGCGCCACAGACCGAAATCATTCACTCCGGTGAACTTTTCAATCTCATACTTTGTTGAAGGCATCTTCTCCACGCTCACCACACCAATTTGTTGTGAATTCAATGCCAAGAACAATATAATACAAGGGAAGAATAAAGGACAAGGAAGAAGAGGAGAACACAAATATTGGTTATAACTGCTATTCTTTTACTTTCTCTTAAAACAAGATTACAAGTTTACAAGAATAACAAATAACCTCTCTCACCCCTAATTAGGATTTGCAGCTTAGCAATGATGAGAGACTAGTATGCTATTTATAATAAAACCTAACATACTAACTAATGGGCTTTTTCCACAAGGCCCATTACACAAGCCAACTTAATAAACAAGCTAACTTAACAAATTAGGGTTTAAACACTAAAATCTAATTTAACATGCTAACAACCCTAGCATCTTCGACACAAGCATGTGAACAACCTTCGACTTCATGCTTAACCCTGTCGAACCAAGAAGCTACCCTTCGGCCATACTAGAGTTCGATCCAATATCTCACAAATAGCCTAATTGGATTTAAAATTGATGAAATCAAAATGAAAAATCACTTGAACTACATCGTCGCTGGAGACAGAAGGAGTATGAATAGGAAGTTAAAGCCTATATGAGGAATATCGGTATCTCTAATGCGAAAGTTTGTCGAAAGAGGTTGGCTGGTGGGAGAACATCGTCGGCTGGAGGAGGGTGAGGTGGATGAGGAGGTTGAGAAGATTCGTGATAACATCGTCGGATGGAGGAGGGTGAGTTGGGAGTTTTTGTTTTCTGATTCGTAATAATGAAATGGGGGTTAGGGTTCCTGTTGGGTTAATGGTTTTGTGGTTGTTTTGTTTTTTCTGATTTGAGTGAATCAAGTGTGGGAGGTGGCTGGTTCCTCAAAGGGTGGAAAAAAAGAGAATGAGAATGTGGGAGATGGAAATGAAAAGGTAATTAAAGAAACTTTGCGAGGTGAGAAATACCCAGCAAATTTTATTTTTGTTGACACTTGCGGCGTGCTTCTAACCCTGCAACCTCTGTGTCTGACACATGTACCTACCACTATGTACCATCATTAATTGTCAAATTTTTTTGTCCAAAATTTTCAAAAAAAAAAACTTGCGAAGTGGTTCTTACCTCGCAACGTAAAATGGCGTTGAGACTTGCGGGGTGGTTTGCATTTTGCAACTTTTGTGTCAGTAAAATCAACAAATGGTCACCTGCCACCCTGACTTCTTAGTAAATGTAATATTTAATTTTCCAATAACTTTTTATAAAATCTTGTTGTGGGGTGTTTAACACTCTGCAACTTTTTTCCAAAATTTCAAACTTCCCTCCCTCGGTTGCGAGATGGAAAAACATTAAAAAAATTTTTTTTATAGAAAACTGGGTTGCGAGGTGGTTTACACCCTACAACTGCAATAATTTATGAAGTGTTTGTCACCTGGCAAACTCACCCAGCTAATAACCAGTTTTCTTGTATTGAACAAACTCACTCCAACTTAAACATGTTTGTTCCTAAATAAGAATCTAAAAATCATGAATTAACAAGTTTTGAAAAACAGAAACAAATGCATGGCTCAAATGAAAAACGATACACACAAAGTAAATACTTACCACTAAACTACGACGATAACATAAGCACGAAACAAATGCCAAATACAAAAAATATGCCAAACATTTTAAAACAACACTAGTACACAAATGAATCATACCTAGCACACAATCATCGATAGATGAAAAAACAGACAAAAGTGGAGTATTTTCACTCATCCAACAATCTTTCAAACAATAGATTAAATTAGGCAACCATCCAAAAATCACGTTGAAAACACAAAGGCAAGAATCACAAGGGCTTTTCAAGGTTGTAGTATGGTCGGATGAACAAACAAGAGATAATTCCTAAGGTTAATTGAAACAAAAGCTTGCCTAAACCTAAGGGAGTGATCAGTTCACCAAAGATTCAAACACAAAATTCCAATTAAACATCTTCAAAATCCAAAATTTCACACTGAAGCACTTCACACAATTATTTGGGATATTTTTTGTTTTTCTTTGTCAAAACCTTTTTTTCTTCATTTTTTTCTTTCCTTTTCTTTTCTTTCTCTTTCCCTTTTATTTTTTTTGTTGGGTTAAATACGTTTTTAGTCCCTATAAATATGTGACCCCGCATTTTTAGTCCCTATAAAATTTTCCTTCAATGAATGGTCCTTATAAAATTATTATGCACCTAGTTTCAGTCCCTACTGTCAAACCAATGTGTATTTTAGAATGATTATTTTGCAGACATGTTCATAATGTTTTAAAAAGTTCCTGGAAAAAAAGAAACTCAAAATTTAATTTCTAAGTTGAGATTTTCATTACTTTTATCATTATTTTTTGAAATTTAAATAATTCATATTTAATTCTTCTCGTGTTTAAAAATTCTAAAACTTGGTAAATAAATATTTTACACTATTCTAAACATATATAAAAAAAATATTCAAAAATTAAAAAAATAAAGGGTAATTAAACAGTTTTTAAAATTATAGAAAATAGCAGGGACTGAAATTGCATGCATAAAATTTTTAGAAGAACCATTCTTTGAAGAAAATTTTTATAGGGACTAAAAATGCAATGTCGCATATTTATAGGGACTAAAAACATATTTAACCTTTTTTTCTTTTCTTTTTTCAACCACATAGCAATCAACCCATACGTACACAATCAATTTTCTCCCCAACTTGAATTCAACCGTATCATTATGTGAATACTCCATGTTTTCTAAGGCAAAGTAAAAATTCATACAACAACACAAAGTTGAGGGCTTAAAAAAATCAACAATCAAAATTCATACAAAAAGTAAACTACATACTCACAGGCAAGCATCAAGTTCAAACAACATGGAAATTGACAAAAGCTCAAAGGGGGTTAACAATTAATCACACACTCACAAGGTGACATGACTATTTGGCAAGGGTAGTTGTGCTTAAAATGAAACAAAATGCCTTGATCCTTTTTCATGCCTCATATAGTCAACACAAACAAAAGATTAAGCGTAGTAAAATTCACTTAGAACAAGAGTTGTGGTCTCCAGCATATGTGAACAATGGAAAGCTACCAAAAATCTCCCGGTTTGTCAACATCGATCGATGATCAATCCACCCCTGATCATCCGTATGCAAGCTCCGTAGTTGTTTTCTAAGCTAATCTAACTAAAAAAATGAGAGTTTGATAAATTGAGACCAAAAATACTCAACCCATACCTAAAAAATGCCTATTTTTTGTCTTTTTAATGTGTTTTTGTCCATACTGATTCTCCCAACGACTTACCCGACGACTCAAAACAGCAATTTTCACGCTTTTGGGTGCATTTCCACGCTTCTCGGTCGCTCTTGCTTCGCCCAACGAAAATAGATTCGCCTGACGAACTTCACCAGAAGCAAACATCAAAAATTCAGTACTATTTTCGTCATAACTTGGGAACCGTAACTCCGATTTGCGCATGGTTCAAAGTGTTTGAAATCATATTCAATACTCTTTTTAACAATGACAAAATATCATTGCTTGAAGACCTACAAAAAATGAGATAAAAACAATTAAACTCAATGATATTTACACGATAACACAATATATACACTATAATGTAAACTATACCAAATATACACTAAAGTTGAGGTTTATTGATGAAAAGAAAACGAATTAAGTCGATGAGTGCTAATTATTCACATTTAAGTTCACAACAATTTAGCACTCAACAGGCGTCGATGGGGCTCATCCTAATTTGGTAGTACCCATAGTAGGCATTCATGAAACTCAATGTTTTGAAACCAGAGTGCCATCTATGAGCCTACAAATAATTGGCACTGGATATGGATCTCTAGAGCACACCTTATTTAGGTTTGAGAAACTCACACACATCCTTCATTTCCCCGAGTTCTTCTTTACCATCATTGTGTTAGCCAACCATATGGAATATTGGATCTCCTAGATGAACCTCACTTCAAAAAACTTTCTTACTTCTTCTGCCACAACCAATCTCTTTGCTTTTCCTTCTTTTCATTTCCTATGGGCGATATGATTTACTTCGGGTATTATGGATAGCTGATGACACACCACATTTGGATCCATCCCAGGCATATTTATGGGTGCTTAGGCGAAAAGGTATACATTCTCCTATAACATCTGCATAATCTCGATCTCTTCATATTCGGAAAGGGTCATTCTGATTAGAGTAGCTTGGTATTTATTGGTTCCTATATGAATGGTCTTTACCTTCAACTTGTATCTTACCTTCATCGTCTTTGAACTCTAGTCAATTTTGAAGGTGTTCGACCTTGCACTTACTTGCAAGGGAAGCCTACTAATGATCCTTGAATGGTTGGAGTATTTCCAGACATTACTTCAACCCATGGAAAACCTCCCAATAGAAGATATCTCTCGAACATCCGAGATCAATTATAAATCTTTTCACATTCCAATTGTGGATCTAGAGATTAATCACAATCAGATCATCTTCATGTGGAATTATATATTAAGCATCTTTGTGTGAGAAATTAACGGTTAGGATCAGGGCTCTAGACTCGGTGGAAAGGAAACTTACAAATGCATCACCTGTTTAGCAAATTTTTTCTGTGATGAGCTAAATTTGTCGTCGTATGTTAATCCTTTAGCTATAGTATTCAATGTGTGGCGTACATTATTTTTACCCCAATCTTCTTGACCGCTCCGAACCTTCATGATCTGTGAGGTTCTTCCCTATGGCTCTTATGGCGGTGTCTTTTTATATTATTGCTTTGTATGCCATCCTGTACGTATTTTTGAAGTCGGCCTTGTATCAACTTCTTGATCTCCTATTTCAATTAGTGACAACTGTCATTGTGATGACCTTGCACCCTGTGGTATTTGCATCATTTCCTAGTAGTCATTCCTATCGCATTCCCCTTGGGTGGGTTAGGTGCATTAAGGATCGTTATATGGAAAACCTCTTGAAGAATTCGTTCCTGCCTTGTATTCAACATGGTGAAATATTCGAACAATATTCAATTGGTCTTTATTAACACTTTCTCTTGGGGTAGTTGGTTCTTATGCTTTCTTTGTCCCTCGACTTTTGATTTAAACACTCCATTTTCTTTGGTATCTCACAACCTCTTCTCTACATTAATTTCCTACCCCCTTGATGTAGCATTCTACTTGTTCCATTATCTTGTCCATTGTGGCAGTTGTTTACTGAGCCAAGGACTTGTTGAAATGCCCCATCTTAGAATGTTCTAAAAGGCTCCTACAAACACCTCATGATTTTAAGGTGTGACCTTGATGGCTTCCTTATTAAAATGGGCCAGGTATTCTTAGAGATATTTTCCATGTTCGTGGTGGATGTTGAAGAAGATCATGGTCGACATTTTTCTATGCTTGCTAGCGGAGAATTGATGTATTATTTCCTCGCCAAATCTTGGTAGCTGGTTATGAAAAACTTGGGGAGGCTTATGTGTCAACATAAGGAAGTGTCCTTCAATGTGCCCACCACCAGATTTCATTTTAGTGAGTAGGTAACTTTGATGATATCCATCTGAGTGTTGATTGTTATAATGTGCTCCTGAGGGTTGCTCTGTCCTGCAATAACCTATTTTGGCGGAGAAGGTTTTCCACAACAACGAGTAGTTCTTCAATGGAAACACGTGATTCTTACAACATCCTTATGTACTTCGTCATATTATCAAGTTTAGATGTTAGCAAAGTCACTTCATCATGTAGATAAAAAATACCAAGCAGACAATCCTCTTTTTCATCTTTCAATTGGGTTATGATTTCTTGTTGTTTTTTTCCTATTTTATAGAATTCTTCACTTTTAATGCATAATTCTTTGTAAGCATCATTCAATTCATCATAATACATTTCTTCAATATGAAAGTCTTCATCACAGTCCCATATGCCACTGAGAGCAGTAACATGCTTAGCAATCTCAACTTTTGTTTCATCTTTTGATTCATCACCATCAGACCAAGACACAATAAAACATTTCTTTGTTTCTTGAAGAAGGTGGGACATTTAGGCTTAATGTGACGAAATCCTTCATATTCAAAACATTGAATACATTTATCTTGATATGACTTCTCTTCAGATTTGTTTCTTTCATGATAATCATAGTTTTGATGATGTCAGGTGAGATGTTCTTGACATCAGGTCTTTCCCTTTTGTTTATTCTCTTCACCACATTGTTAAATTTCCTCCCAAGTAACACAATGGCATTTGACATATCTTCATAAATATCAAGGTCATATCGACCCTTTTCATCTTCAGGGTTGGGGACAAAAGTTATGCTCTTATTTTTCTTTTCAGATTTGTCACTAATAGCTAATTCAAATGTTTGAAGTGACCTAAATGTTTCATCTACTCTCACGCTGCTAATGTCGTGGGCTTCCTCTATGGTTGTCACCTTCATGTCAAATCTCTTAGGTAGAGACCTGGGAATTTTTCTCACCAACTTTTCTTCTGACATTTTCTCTCCCAAGGCACAAGTAGAGTTGGCAATATCAAGAATGCTCATGTGGAAGTCATGAATGGATTCATCATCCTTCCTCACGAGATTCTCAAATTGAGTAGTGAGAAGCTGAAGTCTTGATATTTTAACTTATGAAGTTCCTTCATGAGTGGTTTTGAGAATTTCCCATGCATCTTTAGCCACGGTACATGTATTTATCAACTTGAACATGGTTTTGTCAACACAATTGAATAGGGCATTGAAAGCTTTGGAGTTTCCAAAAGCAAGTATATCTTCTTCTTTAGACCAGTCCTTTTCTGGTTTCAAAGTTTCATTCCCTTATTTGTTCTTCACAACAGGATGGTTCCAACCGTTTAAGACAACTTCCCAAGTTTTTCTATCAATAGATTTTAGGAATACTACCATATGTAACTTCCAATAGTCATAATTGGCGCCATTTAAGAGTGGTGGTCTATTGTTGAAGCCTCCTTTTTTGTCCATACTCCATGGTATCAGAAAGTATCTTCCTTGGAGCTCACCCAAGACAGAACGTGGTGTTTGCTCTAATGCCAATTGAAATTCTGGCACTTTCAAATAAATGTTGAGACGGATGTCACCATACCAAAACATAATGTCAAGATAGATGTCAAGACATCATCTTACTGACAGAATAATTTTACCAAATATTAATTCTTGCAGTAGTAAATTACAGAAGCTAAAAGACACAGTCAATTATTTACCTTGTTCGGTGCAACATCACCTACATTTGGGGGCTACCAAGCCAGGAAGGAAATCTACTATAATAATATTATTTTGAAACCCTAAACAACAATTGTTTACAATTTTTTCACCTAATCACTACCAATGTAATTTATACCTAGGACTCTCTTAGATATGAGACCCCTCTCACTTCCCTCAATCACACATTTGTGATTGTCAACAACAATAACAATTGACAGAAGAAATACTTCCTAATTAAATAGATTATACTCATGATTAAAAAATCATGAGTGAATCACAATGAACAAATAACAATAAGTCCAACTTAGTATCAAAATGATACATGAGAGGGTAACAAAGACAGAGAACAGATGAAACCCTAAAAGACACCAATCCTTATTCCCATCTTTGTGATCTACTTAGGTTTAGACTCTTACCATTATAGTCCAGTGCAACGCTTGGGCTTGGATATTAAATCTGGCTATAACCTAATGCAAATCAAACGAGATCAAATCATATCTAATCAAATCTTCAAAGGCAAGGCAAAAGGTTTTGAAATCCAATCAAGCAAATCAGATATTATGTTCTCTCTTCAACTTTGAAACAAATACTCATTAAATACAATATTAAATGCAGTGCTTGATCCACAAATGACAAAATAAATCTTCTGGGACATTAGAAGCAGATCTTCCAGAAATAGAAATTACACAGGATGCAATGTCGTAGCAACATGTAACGACATCTTGTCCAACATCTTGCTGAACTTCTTATTTTATCAAAATGCAACCAACAAACCGAACCCTAACAATATTGAGGATGATATGTGTTTATGGCTCTCTTGTTAAGGGATCTTCACTAGGGTTCTGTTTGTGTTTTTTAGACAAGTGAAACTGAATGCTACAAGTTGAAGATATGGTGAAAAGTGGCGTACTGTTAGATTAAAAATAAAATATTCGAGAGAAACGACTTTTAAATGAAATAAAAACATAATCTCAAGCTTCTGAGATTCAGAGCATGTACATTGAACAAGTTTACCCTTTGGTTTAAAAAAACCGGCGGAACATATTGTATATTTTTTTAAGAAAAAAAACATGCCGCGTCCAAGAATTATACCTCGGTTTATTTATATGTGAGGATAAAATAATATCTTGGTTGATAGGCTTGCCTCATCTTATCTCAAAAAGCAAAAGGGATCATAAGGGGGAGAAATATCAAATATTGAATCTGCCTAGCCTCCAAGGCATTCAATCTCCTAGACAAGAAAAGTTTTGGTGGAAATCTAACCATCAAAGTGGATATTAATAAGGATTTTGATACATTGGACTAGAACCTTTTGCTCAAGGTCTTGAAGTGTTTTGCGTTCTATTCTAAATTTACCTCTTGGATATCTACAATTTTATCCTTAGCTTATATGCATGTGATGATTAATGGTTTGCTTAATGGATGCTTCAAGTGTGTTAGATGGGTTAGACAAGGAGACCCCCTATCACATATCTTGTCATAATTTTAAATTTGAAGTTTAATAAAGCTATTATTTGGTAGAATCTAGTCTTGGCTGAAGAATTGCACTACATCTTTAGACACATCCATCTGCATAATGTTCCAATAGGTTTGGCAAAAGAATTCCCCAAACCCATCAGGTTCACGAGAGCTAACCTTACTAAGGTTGAATACAATACTTTAAATTTCTTCCATAGAAGGGCAAGAGGTAATCATGGATTTCATCTCTTTAGTTATCAGGTAGGGGATGATATAATCTAAATTAGGAAAATTTGGACCTGCAGCTGCATTATCAAACAAGTTAGTGAAATAGTTTGTGGCATGGGCGATAATACTTTGACTGTCACGCAAGATATTGTCTCCTCCATCTTTTAAGTGAGTAATAGTGTTTATATAACTATTTATCTTGGTCATCATATGAATGAAAGAGGCGTTTTTGTCTCATTCAGGATGCCAAGACACTTTTTCTAACTCCACTTGAGCATTTTTTCCTTCAAAAGTATGTCTCCAGTGGCACCATAATTTTGAATAGGAATTTAGATTTCGACAATATTATCATTGTTATCTTTGACATTCCTTTGCAAATTACTTAAAAATGTATTTATTCCAAACTCTGAGCCTAGATTTTATCAATTGAAGATTCTTGTTTAGAATATACATGGGGAAACCAACTTTAGGGGTGTATCAGTAGAATTGAATAAGGTTGAGGCAATTGTCATTTAGAATCCACATTTGATGAATTTTGAACTGAGATCTATGTCCAACCTCCTTTAAACATGGCTAGAACCGATTCCACCATTACTTCAGGTAAAGTAAGCACCAAAGGTCTCAAGGTCTATCAGGTTATTTAGATCAATCCAGTTGGCAAAATCTAAAAAAAGTGGATCTACAAGTGGAAATTCTTCCTCTATGCTCATAAGCCCTCAATATAGAGTTAAAATACCCTAATAAAGACCAAGGTAAGGGATTAGAATTATAATCATAGAAAGGCCATGCCACTTATATTTCCTTTTTTTATGTGATAGGTGCATGCATAAATCAAAATATTGCAGATACTGATGGAGCCATGGTCTGTTCTTAAAGAGAATATTTGGTCAGTAGACAAAAGTATTTGAGGGTTGAAGGTTTTATCACTAATACACCACAAATTTGGGTTATATTTATTCTAATGTTTTGAGCAAAAAGCTTATATCCTAAGGAATTAAAGAATCTCTGAGAGTGTGTTTGGATGAAGCATTTTAATGAGGGAAAGTAATGTTTTGAGGCAATTTAAAATTATTTGACCAAAATCCATTGTTTGGATACAAAAATAAAGAATTCTTAAAATGATGGAAATTTATGGAGTATTTCATCCAAGTTAAATTTAATCATTTTGAAATGACACCAAAAACAAAAGAATTTGAAATTTCTCTCATGTTCCATAGAATGTATATGTTATTATTATTTCTTCAAATTTGCAAATTGGTCCTCATATTTTCCAAAATTATAAAATTGACCCCAAAAATTTTCAAATAATTGCAAATTGGTCCTTAATAATTTTTAAATTTACAATTTGGTCCTTCAAATTTTGAAAATTTGCAAATTAGTCCCTACTTTTTCATTTTTTAATTTGATCCAAAAATTTTAAATTTTATAAAAAAAGACACCAAAAATCTAACAATGAATTTCCTTAATACTCCATCCAAACAAAATAATTTAAAAATGAATGAATTTCAATTGAATCATTTGAATTGGTTTGAATTTTAAATTCCTTTAAAATTTCAAATTACCTCATCCAAACACACTCTGAGGGAATTTGGAAAAAGAGATTTAAGGCTCAGAGGAAAAGCAAATGTCTGTTTTTTGGGATTTGAGAAACGAATTTAGGGCCAATTTTGTATGGGTGTTGGCGAGGCCCACTGCGTTCTAATATAGGAACTTCATGGATAAGGTATATGATTACCAGATTTGGATCTGGTTAAATAAGTTGATCTAGATCTATTCCTCTACTTGAATTTTTTTCCTTTGATATTTTGACATAACAATTTGGAATAAAGATCTTATTCTTCCTGAATATCATCATCTGATTCAGATTGATTAACCATTGTGACCCAAGAGTTTGCCAAGAATTTCTTGTTTCTTAATGTAACATTTTCTTTTTCTGAATTAGAAATGGATTACTCCACCTCATTTGTGGCATCAACAAATTTAGAATCTTCTGAAGCTCCAATCTCATTAGTGCTCAGAATAGGAGAGGTAACTAAATTAAAATCTTGATTAGGAGAAGGGGTCATATATTTATAGGGAGGTTGAATAATAATAGGGAAAAATGAACCTGGTTATTAAGGTTTACCAAAGGTTATTTTCCTTTGGAAATAGCACGCATGGACTCAGTTGCAGCAATTTCCACATGGATATGCTCTTTGAGACAAAAGTTACAAGGTTGTTTAACTTAGGTTTTGGAACAAAAACTTAAGTAGAGCCTGAATTCTTATTAGAGGAGTCAATCTATTTTGATTCCCGTTTATTGGCAAATCTACAAACTTCTAAGGAGTGGCTAGTTTTTTTTTTGCACCAAGTGCAAAAATAAAGGTTTTCATACTATAGATCCGTAAAGAAGACAAAACCCTGTCTTATACTAGAATTTTGTAACAGAATTTACTAGATATATTCATGTCAATTAACACCCTAACATAATGTCTGGAAGTTATATTAGTTATGGGTTTAGCGGAAGCGATATCAAAGTATATATGAGTCCTTATACTGCGTGCGATGGCAAATAGTATCTTAGGATGCCAATATTCATGCGCTATACCATATAATCATACCCATACTTGGACAGTATTACTTTGTTGAATACAAGGAGTAAAGTCTTTAGACCAAGGAAAAAGCTTTAACAAACTTGAGGATAGATTCCATGCACCAGATGCTCAAACTCGCCTCACATCTTTAAGGGACGAAAATGTGAATTAAAAAAATCCTTTTCCAAGAGAAATCACTCCCTATTTTCCTAAGTCCTTCCAAAGTGAGGAGAGTTTGTCGTGAATCATTAAAGTAGATAGCAATTTTAAACCCTTTGGCCAAAGAATTCTCCCATGTAGGTTATATTTGCAAGCTTCCACTCCGGCTTGATATTCATCCTTAGGGATAATGATTGAGAGCTAGTCACCTTTTAGAATCGGTTGAGGTTTTAAACTGTGGTTGTGGTTGCGGTCGCAGATGCGGTTGCGGGTGTTATGATTGCGGCCATACGGTTGTTGCGATACACATTGCGGCCGTTACGAAGTGAATTTAAATTAGGAAATATTTGAAATACACCATTAGAAAAACTTAATGTTAATATTTTACATTACAAATCACATGCAAATTGATTTTATGGATTTTCAAATGTTGAGTTATGATGAAAATATGTGAAGAAACATGGGTGAAAGTGTTTGATGCGAATTCTAATGTTGTTGGACATGTGATTACAAATCATACTGCAATTTGTTAGTTACCAAAATGTGTTAATATCTAGTGTAATTTTTGGTAACTTTCGAGTCATTTAATTGCAAATCATTAGTTATTTCTCTTTGATTTTGTATATATAATCGTATATTTATTTTATCGTCGAATAGTTCTTATATGCTCATTTTTGTCTAAAATTGTAGGTTTGCTTGATGGATGGAAGCTTGAACCATGAAAAATGCTTAGAAGATATTTCAAGACCAAAAGCAAGGGATTCTGGAAATAGCTTCCGCGCTAAGCACGGTGTGAGCGCGCTAAGCGCGGTTTTGATGAAAAGTGGGAAGTCCTGGCAGAAACTTCCGCGCTAAGCCCAGGTTGGAGTGCGCTTAGCGCGATATTTGGGCGGTTTAACTATTCTGGGTAGCGAGCTAAGCGCGCTTTATGGCGCTTAGCGCGGTCTGCGAATTTCTGTTTTTCTATTTAAGGAACAAAATCGAAATTGTGAGAGGTTACACCATTTTGAGAGCCAAGAAACCCTAATCTTATTGTAGCAACATAGAATCGAAGAATCGGAGCATTGATCGTCGAGAAATCATCGTAGATGCTTGCTATTCTTCATCCTTTCCTTCTTGTGCAAGCTTCCATGTCAATGGATAGCTAAATCCTGTTAGTATCAAGGCTTTGATATAATCTTCCTTTCCTTTTGTATATTTTTCTTGTGAATATTGTGTATGAATAAGTTAATAATCAATATAGATGATCTAGTTTGTTTACTCTTGAATTGCTATGGTTTAAATGTTTGTGAAATACAATATTTCAATCTTGATCTAACTCTATCATCTATCAAACATTAATAGTATTCGATCAAAACAATTTATCTCAAATCTCAACCGTTAATAGTATTCGATCAAAAACTCTTACAAATAACTTATTTTTTAGGAGAAATAATAGGCCATATATTTTTTTATATTTTAATTTTATTTAATATAATCGTTTGAACAATTTTTTTATAATTATCAATTGATATTTTCTATTACCTGTTGATATTATTTCTCCTAAAAAAACTTGTATATATAGAAGCATCATGAAGAGAAAGGCCTCCTAAAGTCTTTTTTATCCACCATTTAATCTTAAAAAATCTTTTAAAAAATTTTATAAAACAAATCAAATTTTCTTTAAATTAAATTCTATTTGATAAACTTAAATTAAAAGATAAAATTAATACATTTTTAAAACAAATCAAATTTAATTGCAAATAAAAAAAATCATGAATCTTAGTAAAAAATTGTTTCTTCTTATTTTAAAACAAATTTCTTTTAATATATATTTTATTTAGAATTTAGATCAATTTGTACTTATTATTTATATTTTCTTTTAAATAAAATTGTAGGCACATTTTGAACATAATTTCGTACTTTATTTAAAAATGTATTATATATTGAAGACATACATAATTTGTGCACCATAAATTATATCTTTATTTTTAATTTTAATAAAAAATAACTCAATAATATGTCAGTTATGTTGATAGGTATCTAATATTCAATCAGTTTGATTTTGTTATACAACACAATTTAATATATGAATATCAAATATCAAATATTTATATAAAAAATCAAAACAGCAAATTAATAAAGACAATAAAATCTAAATCAGTTAAAACTAGCGATACCCATACCTCGCAAATAGAAGCCTCCATAATATATACTTAACAAACACGTAAGGATTATAAACCCTAAAATATCAACTAAACTCAGCTCTTTTCCAAACCCTACGGCAACTCCATTCTCATCATCAGGTGAAAAATCACGTTATCCCTTCATATTTTCACAATTTTTGTTTAATTGCTGTGAAATTTTCAAACGTAATGGTTATTTTAAGAACAAGAGTACTTTGTTTTGCATGCATGTGAATAATAGGGTCACGAAGTAGGTTTCAAATTGCAATACATGTTTATTATTGTTCATGCTATTGTGTTTATATTAATTTAATCATTGTGACATTTTATTATAGTTTGAACATCATGTTGTTTTCTGATTGTTGATGATTGGTATAGAAAACTTGCAGCTTTTTATGGTGTTTATTGTTCTTCTACTATGTAGTTCTTGTAATTGTTGAGTTCTAATCGTTGAGTTTATTGTTATCTTTCAGATGGAGGACTCTAACAATTGTGATTCACCTTGTGATGGACAGAGTGTAGGGGTGATCCTAAATCACACGACTACCGAGCTGAAACGTGACCTTCAACCACTCAATATTGATTCGATTTCTTTCTCGGACTCTGATGCTAGCTCTGTGGTTTCTATGAAGGAGGGTTGTGGATCACCTATGTCATCATGGGCTTCCGATTCCGAAATTGATATCTCTGTGACCAGTTGTCATGTAATGCCTGAGGAGTCCCTTCAGGATGTTGACCTTGAAGGAAACTATGAAAACCAGTTCGTCAGGGTGGAAAACAATGATGATGGTTTTTTGTGGGAGATGGACAATAGAAGTTATGAAGAGTTGCTCAAAAAGTTCATTGAAAAGGAGGAAGAGTTAAGAGTTTCCAATTTTAAGCTTCAACTTTCGGAACAAGAGATTGTAACTTTGAAAGTTCAAGTTGAGAATAGTGAGAGTGAGATTAATGATATGCATGAAAAATTGGAGCTGAAAGAGGATGAGTTGTATGAACAAAAGGAGCTTTCGGATAAAGAGATTTTCAAGTTGAAGACTCGAATTAGAGAATGTGAAAATCAACTTGACGATGTGCGCGGAGAATTAAATCTGAAAAAGGGGCAGCTTGATAGTGTGCACAGAGAATTAAAGCTGAAGAAGGGTCAGCTTTTTATGTTGCGTGAAAAGTTGAAGCTGGACTTGAAAAATGTTCATCTTGATTATGAGAGCAAATTAAATTTGAAAAACGGTGATCTTGATAAAATGCATGAAGAGTTGTTGCTGAAAAAGCATCAGCTTGATAATGTCCGTGAAGAATTGAAGCAGAAAGTGAAGGAGCTGAATGAACAAAAAGAGCTTTCGAAAGAAGAGATTTTCAAGTTGAAGACTCAAACTAAAGAGAGTGAGAATCAACTCCAAAATGTGATGGAAGAATTGGAGCTGAAAGCGGATCAGCTTGATAATGTCCGTGAAGAATTGAAGCTGAAAGCGGATCAGCTTGATAATGTCCGCGAAGAATTGAAGCTGAAAGCGGAGAAGTTGAATGAAGAAAAGGAGCTTTCGAAAGAAGAGATTTTCAAATTGAAGACTCGACTTACTGAAAGTGAAAATCAACTTGAAAATGTGCGGGAGGAATTGAGTCTGAAAAAGGAGGAGCTGCAAAAACAAACTGCTGAGTTGGATACTCATATTCCAGACTGTGTCAACAAGATTACAGATTTGATGGAACAACTCAAGATTTCAAAGAATGAAGTCACAAATTTAAGAAAGGAACTTGATAGTAAGTCATCTATGATTCATCAGTTGTATTGTCAGATTAAAGAGGAAAAGGAAAATCGCGCTGCATTAGAATGCAACATAGAAACCTTGGTTTCAATAAAAGAGGAGAGTGACATTAACCACGAGGAGGAGTTGAGAAATTTGAATTTGACACTGGTTGATAATGAGGTTATTTTCTCTTGGGAGAGAGAAAAGATGGATGCTGATATTGACAGATTGTCAAAACTGAGACAACAATTGACTTCTAAACTGGAGGAATTCGAGACTAGAAACAAGGAGTTAGAAAAAAAAGTAATGCTACATGGAGCTGAAAAATCGAGTGAGAATAAGCTTCATTCTGCTGAAGTAAAACTTTTGCAAAACGAAATCAGTTGTTTGAAGAAAGAACTTGGTCAAAGAATAAATGATGCAAAAGCTGCGAATAAGGAATCAAACAAGGTAAGGGTTGAAATAAATGAAGCCAATGCAAAGGTTGATAAGCTTAAGGCTGAGATATGTTCGCGGGGCGATCAAATATCACAAATGAAGAATCATATAGACGAGCTGAACAGCTCACTGAAGGAGCTGGTGGTCCATTATGGAACTAAAGTGAATGATGAAAACAAGCTAATAATGCGAGTGGTAGAACTTGAAAAAGAGATGAGTAAGGCTGCAAAACAGGCTGCAGAAAGGGGTGTGGAGAAGAAAGAGGCAGTTAAGCATCTATGGAATTCACTTGAGCACGGTTGGAGTGGATACAATGACTTCTAGGCATGGTGGCATGTTACATTTAGTCGTTTTATTTTGTTTTGTTTCATATATTTTTTCTGTTATGCATCTAAACAGTTTGATGAAGTTTTTATGTTAAGTTTCTTTTAGTTTTGAATTCTGAGAAATTTTTCGTATCTTGAATTATATAAAATTTATTTGGTTTGACATATTTGTGGAAGCTTTTATATTTTAATGTTGATTCTTTATCTGAAGTTGATAATAGCTTTTGGCTGATTGTTGTTTAGTTAGTGGAAATAGTTAAGTTTAGTTATTATGTAGCGGAGACCACAGTCTGATGTATAATTCAAGTTTGATTTCTGTGAATGAAATGACAAACTCAAAAGTTATGTTTGTTTTCGAATATAATTATATAGGTACAGAAAAATTATGATTGTAGTTCAAACTATAAGTAAATTTTGACTATATTCAAAGATATCATTTCTAAAATAACTTTTAATTCATTATTCTCTGTGGTTAGCATCATGATTTGGCTTCAACTATATGAATCATTTTGTGGAAACTTTAGAGTTACTACTCCTCCGTTTAGTTTGTATGTAGTTATATAGTACTTTTGTTATATTAGTTTGAAGATGTAAAAAATATTGAGACAATCATGAACTTATTTTGACAGTAGTTGTGATTTTTTCCCATAAATTCATTCTACTTGAAATAATTCTACTTTGACAGTAGGTGAGATAAAAGATGTAGAAAAGAGGAAAGGGACCCTAACCAATGTTGGTGATTTTAGTATCATCAATGTACTTTGGTAGTAATGTGATTTACTATAGGCCAATGCAATTATGCGTTAAGTTTGAAACGAGTTAGGGTAGTGCGGAGTGCACGTTCGTCGAGCCAAACGTGTAATTGAATACGAATAATTGAAACGGGGTTCCAAGGGGCGTAGCCCTTGGTGGGGTGCGGGGCAGCGCCCCGTCGGGGTCCAAGGGGCAGAGCCCCTGGCTGGGGTGCGGGGCAGCGCCCCGTTCGAAAAACTCGTTTGAATAGTTGTACCCTTTCGCAACCGATATAACCGCCCCGTTCGAAAAATTCGTTTGAATAGTTGTACCCTTTCGCAACCGATATAACCGTTTTTCTGAAAAGTTGTGCCTTTTCGGTTTCTGTTATTAATCTCCTATATAAGGAGTCATTTGGCCTCAATTTTAGTACACGGAAATATACTTCCTCTCTACATTCCTGATTTGTTCTCTATTGTCAAAAACAGATCGCTCTTCGAGAATTATTCTCGCAAAGATTTCGTGAACCCAAACAAGAATAGGGTCGAAATACTTTGTTCGGAAAGTGAACGAACACGGTTCTTCGAAGTTATCCAGGATTATCATACCCGAAATTCTAACAACCAAGAGAACCAAAAGAGACAACTAAAATAAAGATTAGCAAAAGGTGTCTAATGGTGATAGGTGGGGGATCCCACCAAGTAAAATCATCGGCGGTTGAACTTGTAACTTGTTTTACAAGCTTCCTACCAATTCTAACCAACCTAACTGTCATAAGCTGATACTTTGACCAGCAACTTGCTTAATCAGTCAGCTATCTATTTCATAATGATTAGTTAAATTTACTATTAGAGGTTACAAAAGGTTGATGTAGTGGTAGTTAGAGTTACTTAATGTGTTGTATCCTATATATAGCTTGCCGGAACTAACTCATGTAATCAAAAAAATTAAATTCTTCCATTGTTCAAGTTGTTATCTTTCTCCTTTCTTTCACATTTTTTCTTCTAAACATGACGAACTTCGTGATGGAATCAGAGCTCTTTTGAGCTATGACGCGCATCGTTCATCATGGTTTGACGCAATGTGAATATTGTCAATTCTCCCCCGGTTACAGACCCCTCTCAAATTCCTGGGAACATGTATTACTACTATAGCACTATCACACTTGGGACCTTCTTCTGTGGGTGTCAAACCAGTTCTCAATCATTCTAACTATCACACTTGGGCTTAATTGATGATAAGAGCTCTTGAAATTAAAAAAAAAATTATTTCGTTGATGGATATATCACTACTCCTGCAGAGTTTGATTCAAATTTCAAACCAACCTAACTGCCATGAGCTGGATGCTGACCAACTACTTGCTAAACCAGTCAACTAGCCAATTCATATGATTAGTTAAACTTACTATTACAGGTTATAGAAAAGGTTGTTATAGTGATAGTTGGAGTTAGTTAAGGTGTTGTATACTATATATAGATTGTTGTAACTAACTCAAGTAATCAGCAAAATTTAATTCTTCCACTATTCAAGTAGTTATCTTTCTCCTTATACATTTCTGCTTTTAATTGAAGAACTTCATGATTGGATGACAAATATATGGAGGAAAATTTGTAAGCACAATGATTTCCTTCATCATGAATGTGAGTTATTATACCAGTCATGTCTTTATCTAGAGACAAACAATCTAAATGAATCTCTAATGGCTTTCGTGAGCATACTCAAAAGCAAAAATTATGGCCATGAGCTCCGGACCAGAGCAAAGTTTGGACAAATTTCCCAAACAAGAAGTTAAGGCAGATAGTTGAGAGGCACTGCTTGAAATTGAAAGTCGTAACTAGAAATCTGAGACAATATCTAGAATTCCTGATGCTATTGATGATGAAAATAATGGGAGATATTATGGTGAGGGAGCATTGAGGGCTCCAACCCCCATTAGAAATTTTGAAGATGGAACTAATGGAGGTAAGGTCTAAAGGTCTGTTTATGATGTTTTGCAGCTAAATCTAGAACTCTAGGGTCACAGTACAGTTGAGAAACAGATGATTTGAAGTCTCAGCTTCAGATTTACAAAGGCTACAAATTGAAGGCATATAGAAACCTCTAGCCATAAGGCTATCATCAGTAGCAATCCTGTTGTGAAGAAGCTTTCACACTATTGAAGACTTAGATGGAGGGATGACAGGGTTCCAAATGGTTTTAGCCATGGCTTAGAAATTGTGTTAAAGAGCAGAAGATATAAACATCTTTCAAAGAGAGGTCATCTGATGTAGTGTGCTTCCAGATCAACTTATCTTCAGTATGACACAAAGGAGGGGGGACAAATGGTCTCCTTGCCGAACTCCCATAGAGCAAGCAAAGTAAGCTTCTTGTTTTCCATTAACTAGGAAGGACAACATGGCTGATATGAGGATTGTTGAAATCTAGTCACAAAATTTTGTGCAAAAACCAAAGGACTTTTATGATAAAAAGCCAATCCATAGTATCAAAATCCTTTGCAATATCTACTTCGATTGCTAGGTTGACATGGTTAACGATGGACCAATAAGTTTGAAAAAAGTGATTCCAAAGCCATCAAGCTCGGGTGAATTGTCTTTGTTTAGATTGAACACTACATTTTTAATTTCCTCGTTAAAGGCATAAGAGTAAGCATGTATTGGTGATATCATCTAGAAGTTTAGGAAAAATACGTTCAATTAAGGGTGTTGGTGGTGCGGTTTAGTGCAGTTTTGAAACGTGTTGGCGGTGCGGTTTAGTTCAGTTTTGAAACAATATTTACTTTCGCCGCCAAAGCATTTCCTTCGTTTTCTCTGGATGCATGGTGTGTTTATAATTGATCTTAAAATAAAATAATATTATACTTATTTTATTTATTTTGAATTAATATTTAAATATTTAACTTTTTTAATGACAATTTATTTTTTAATTATAAATTATAATTTATTTTATTAATATTAATATTATAAAGATGTGGTAAAATAATATGTTTGATGTAAAATATATTATAATATTTTAAAAATTAATATTATGAGCCATAAATAATTAATTGTATTGAATATATATATATATATATATATATATATATATATATATGAAATAACAAAAACTAGATCAAATTAAACTAGTAAATAGTGTTAAAAATTTTAAAATAATAGATAAATTTAATATATTATACAAATAAAAAAGTCTTAAAATATATTTGTACAACTTTATTCATTTTAAAAAGCTAATCTAATGCGAACAAATTTAATAAAGACTTAGTATTTTTTGGTCCGATACGTTAACTTCGGAGTTTATTTTGATGACTTAACATAAAAAAAAAAGTTTATATTGATCTTCTAACTTTTAAAAGATATCAATATAGTCCATTTCATTTAACTATCAATGAAAAAATTCAAAAATTAATTTTAAATTAGTAGCTAATTAGACAAAAATGAAAAACATTATATAATTCGAAGAAACAAGGGATTAATATGAAAAAAATTTAAGTTAAGAGAAAAAATTAAATTTAAAATTAATGTAAAACAAAAAAATAATATTAAACATTTTTATAAAAGAACATTTGATTTAATAATATTTAATTTTCTTCCATTTTTATGTATGATATGCGATTTTATTTTTGATCGATTTAAATTTAATCATTATTTTTAATAGTCATAATTGTACTTAATTATTATTATGAAATATAAATTTAATTTATTGATCATGTTTTTTATTTTGTCAACAAATATTCGTAAATGAACATGTTCAAGAAGACTTTGAGGTTAATATCTGCATAGAATGGGCCATTGGCTGATTCCGTGGCCAACACACCACATGGACTGTGAGGGCACTAAGCTGAGGGAACCTCTCTTTTTCAGTCAAAGAAAAGCACAAGGAACATAGCAACCCACCTAACTAAAAATTTCATTAACTTTTTTTTTGTTAATTAACAAAAAATTAAGCGAAATAAGTTGTTATTGTTTGCTTTAAAAAATAATAATAACATTAAAAAAAATTATGTCAACTTAAATAAGCTCAATTCTGTACAATTTTAATCTCTTGCAACTATCTTTTCATCATCCTAATTTCGGTATTACGTATCTCAATGTTTTAAGATAATGCATGCATAGTGAGAGGTAAAAGACTCATACAATGTAAGTGGTCACAACATAACTTCATTTCCACACTTTCATATAAGAAAAAAAATTAGTTAAAAAGAAGATAGTTCTTATAGAGATAGACAATGATTCCTTCTAAAAATAAACAAAAACAAAACCCATGATATTGATTTGCACAACCAAGCAAAATCCAATAGACACTCATTTTATTCTATTTTTTTTATAAAGTCACCCACACCCATCCATTTTATTCTGGTACAACAATTCTTTTGATCTTCCCATACTAGAAAAACGTGGTGATTATTATTGTGTAAAATATATCTATCTAGTTAGTTGCATCCAACGTCAAAAGCTGCAACTTTAATAAGCAAGCCAAATAGTAAAAATGGTGCTGAGAAGAATGGACTATGGTCACTATCCAGTTCATACACACTACTTGGTGGCCACCTATTTATCATAGCTTCCTGCTGCTTTGGTTTTATCACTTTGTCTTGCTTTGTCCTTATGTACACACGTCCCACTTTCTCCACTTCAACATTTTCTCCGAATTTTGCACTCGTTAATGCCAGCAACGGCCCCGGCCTCAACAGCATTGCTGCTAGGGTGGAATCCTGATCAACCATTACGAACACATACATAGATATCAGACACAACATACATACAGATATTAACAGATATTAATATTTATTTATTAAAATGAAGGTTATTGAATATAACCGGTCGTTTAAACGTGACCGGTTAGACATGCTTGCAAACATATATAATTACAAATTTTGTCTAGAATATTTGCCAACGTTGTTTTTCCTTTGGAAGATTATTGTGTTTTGATTGTTTTTGCACAAGAAAATTGGTACAAAAGGTCCTACATGTGAGAAAAGCAGGGGATGAAATTAAGCATAAATCAAAGCATTTGTCAAGAGCCATGTGGGTGTACCCTACATTTGAATAGTTTCATAGAAAAATAGATGCACATTATGTCCTTTTCTTGTTTATTGGAGATATAGATACAAATAAACCATTAATTTAATATCTAATTTTTATTATGTACCTCGTGAGGAGCTAGAGGATATAAGATTTTGCGTTGAAGGTGTTTCCTTATCAAAGCACTTGTTGGAGGCTTGTCCTGTCCCAATCCAAACCCCAATTCATAGACATCACCAAACTCCGATAAATCTGGTACTCCCTGTTTGCCACAAATTTCAAACAATTTCTATCTATCATTACTATCCAATTATTGTTAGAGTAGTACTCCCTCCGTCTCATAATAAATGTCCTATTTGAGCAATGCGCAGTTTTTAAGAAAATGATTGGATGTGTTGGTTTTAGTAAAAAAGTTAATGTCATTTACTAGAATACCCCTATTAATAGTAGTTGAATAACGTGAAAGTTACTAAATAGGGGTATAATAGTGGAAAAATAATAATGATTGATGCATTGGAATTGTAAATGGACAATTAATTTGAGACAAAGAAAAAATGCAAATGAGACACTTATTATGAGACGGAGGGAGTAGTAGCTAGTAGTGTTTTTTTTTTTTTAACGTTTTACTTTTCAATCATTGGGTAGGAGGCACATTGGGTTTAGTGTAAATCTTCAATTTATTCCTAACACAAAAGTTTGCTATGTATGACAAAGTAGATAGGAAGGAGGAGATACATATTATTGAACAATTTCATGTCTCTAAACAACATAACACCATGTTACCAATAAATAATGAGAAGTACAATTATTGCTATTTTATAGGGACAATGAATGTTACAAATTATTGGCGATGAACAAGAGATTAGGAAGAGAAACACATACAACTTTATTACTAGACTGATGATTGCAAATATAAAGACAATTAGCTTTGCTCGTGCACATTAGATTGGGTTACAATTAGATACCTTTTCATCATTTTGTTTTGAACTAAAATATAATTCTATAATCACTACAATTAAATCAGTCTAATTGATAGTTGTACAGAGACATCAGACTGTAAAAACGTGAATTCAGCATCTCGATTATTCACCTTTAAAAAAAAAATTTCAACCACTAGACTGGTTGACTAAAATAAATTCATAATTTAGAGTAAAACACTTCACTTATAAATCAATCAATCATCTACACACTTGGATGAGAAAGCATATTCATTTAATTGACTCTAATAAAATACAGCTATATTTTAGTTGCCTGAAAACTAGTAAAATGTTTGTTTGTGAGAAGCCAGTTGGCAACCAAATATTGTAACAAGAACATCATCCTTGCTGTAAAGGAAACCTTCAAGATTTTGAATCCAACAATAATACACATCACTATCATATTATACTATTCCCACCCCCCAAAAACTTTGTTGTATTATATGAACTCATATGAATCTTATAACATGCTAAAAAACAGAACAAAGAGTTTATGAAAATGACTCACATCTTTAAGATCTTGATCGGTTGAGTATCCAAATTTTAGCATAGTTGCTGCCACATACACTGCTAAACGAATTTTATTTGGAAATTTGTGACATGCATCTGTAATACTCAACCCTCCTGCACTATGCCCCACCAATATAACCTATGATTCATATGTATTATTAATATTATAATACATAAGGTGAAGGAATCAAGATCAAAATAAAAATAAAAATATAGAAATTACCTTTTCATTATCTGGTAAATCAGATATGAAATCAATAAGAGGTTTATTATACTCATCAAAAGTAAGAATAGAATCAGCATGAGATTGATCAATTCCACAACTTTTAAGGTCTATGCATGAAACTTTGTACCCAGAATTCTCCATAAGACAACAGATTTTGTACCAACACCAACTTCCTCCACTTATGCCATGTACAAACACAAAGTGTTGTTTCAAAGGAATAGTAGAATTTGAATCAACCACTCCTTCTTCTATTTCTCTCACAGCCATGGCTTTTTCTTCTCAGCTTCTTTTGTTTTCAATGTTGTTGTTGGTGAAACCAATATATATATAAAATCAAAGATAAGAATAAGAATAGTTTTAATTTAAGGGGTTGTGACGTTTCCTTTTTTATATATGCTAGTTAATATTATAGGAATAGGAATATTATAAATATTCAAGGCCGGGTTCGTACAGATATTGATAATAATAATAATAATAATTATAATATTATAATATAGTTGGTTCAGTGGTGATCGACTATATAGTATTGATAACAATAATATTATATTATAGTTAGTTCAGTGGTGATCGGCGCTAGACTTAATAATTAAGAAAGACCACAATTCGATCTTCCGCAACTGTGATAAAAACTCTGAATGAGATTAGACTATCAAATTGACATAATACCAAAATAAAATAAAAAAATTAATGCGTTTGGGTGATTTCTGATTTATACATGATCAGAGCTTTGAAAATGTCAAGATGAACAGTTTGATATATTATTAAAATAATAAAACTGAGTGTTGCATAAGACTGGTGTATAACGCACTCAGAGATGGCCAAAGCCAATATGGATCCAAAATTTCAAAGTAAAATAATATGTTTTGCTTTTCAGATTTCAGGTGGGTAGTATTTCGAATTTCAACTTTTTAAGATTTTTATTTTTTTTAGATTGATCAAAATTTTAACATTTGAGCTATATTTATTGGACCGAGTTTAAATTAATTTGTTACATGTATAAATATATATTTCATTAATGACAATTTAAGAGAATTATTGAAAAAATTAAAGTTATTGATATAAATTTTTTAGCAATTTATAGCTGATATTTGTTTTTGGTAAATTCTTATCTATTCAAATAAAAAAGTTGGGTAAGGTTACCTTTTTATGTAAAATTCTTTGAAAACAACAAACAATTGTAATATTCAATAAATAATTAAATGTGTTAAGATTAGATGGTATCATGTGACTACTTGAACTTTTTCTAAGTTGCCCCCTAAATTTTTTAATAGTTTATAGCTAATATTATCATAATTAATACTATTTTTAACTATAATTTATTTAAAATCTATATATTTAGTGAGATATTTATCTAAAACATTGCAATTCAGCATTTTAATTTTTCTGGTATGAATTGGCATTTTAAAATTCAATAAATAAAAAATAAATTTCCATATAGTACCTAATAGTTACATTCATAATATTTTATATCATATTAATTTAATGTTTAGAAATAATTAGTTCGGAATCATGATTCTTAGTTAAAATAGTTTTCTGTAATAAATAATTTTATTTATCAAATCATAATTTCTTCTTCATATTAAATTAAATACATATCTTCCACGTTTTTAACAATTAAATAACTCTTCATTTTAAGAAAATTTTGATTCTAAATATTTCTTTACAAAAATCAAGATTCTTAATAAAAAAATAACTTCTTCTTATTTTAAACAAATTTCACTTTTTTATTTTCTTTAAATAAAATCATATTCTATTATTTAAAGTAAATAATGAAATTGTTTCAATTTTAAATAGAATACCAAATATTGCTCAAAATATGTATAAAAAATTAAATAATGAGTACATAAAAATATAGTTGAGCATAATAGAATTTAAAAAAATATATTAAATAAAAATTGATTAAATATACTAAAAAATGAGAGAAAACTTATCAATTTCTTTGTTTGCTTTATATATATTTTTTCGAGTGGATCATAACTCATTATTTGTTTTCATTTTTTTTATAGTTTCTTTTATGATTTTGAATGCTATTTAAAAATATATCAATTTTATAGTGTATTTTAAGTAAGTATAATGTAATTTTATTCAAAATTAAAAATAGTAAAATTTATTTAAAGTTCATAAAAATATTTATTTTTTTATAATAAAAGTTTGTTATTAATAAATATTAAAAATCATATATTTTTAAGAAGTATTATATAAAATAAGTGAATAGCATATAATTTTATTTTATTATAAAGATTTTTATTTGTTTAAAATTGAGAGTAAACATATATTCCAAATCACGTATTTTTAAGAAATATTAATCAAAAACACGTGATTTTTATTAATATTTTTAAAATATATGAATTTTAATATTTTTAATAAAAAATGCAATTTTTTATTAAAATTTAAATTCTTAATTTTAAACAAATTTCACTATTTTTTAAAATAATATTATATTCTATTCACAACTAATTATTGTGTACTAATTATTCATTATTATTTTAGTTTTTTTTATACAAATTTTGAATATTATTTTGTATTGTATTTAAAAATAAAACAATTTTATTATTTACCTTATGTAAATAGAATTTTATTTAATTTTATTATTTACACACACATATAATATTCAATATTCAATATTCAATTTAACTAACGCTAATTGTTCTAGGACGTTCATATCACCCTAAATTCGGCCACATCTCTACTTGTCCGCGCACTTTGAGATGGAACACAGTAGGTCGAACGTACCAGCTTATCACTCAGTCGACTTCTAGAATATTCTCTTGAACACAGGAATATCAAGTACCCAACTAGAGATGATTCATATCCTAAACATATCCAAGAGTCTTCCTCTTTTCGCGCCTGAAAGATAGAGAGACGATTATTCCTCTTCCTTATATATTCGAAATGACGCTATTTCAAGTAACATACTTCAAACACAATTTGAATACTTTGATATCCGCATATCCTACAATCCTCCATCTCCACATTTGATTTTCCAATGTGGAGTTCTCTTCAGCTTCAAAATAGAAGATCTAACAAATCGAAGACAAGATTCAGTTGCGTCCGACTAAATCAAATGCAACACCGATAAAACCTACCGATTCTCCAAAATATTTGTTTTCATTACTTTTAACTTCACCAATCCATAAAATGGCTAGATCAAGATCCACTCGCTCCGCCACCACGCACGAAGATGCTATAGCGGTTACAGATGTAACACTATTTACCAATGTTCTACTGAAAACAACTCTTACTTATAACACTCTAATTCCCATTATTTTATTTTAATTGAGTTTAAAATGTTTTTTTAATTTTTTTTGTGCTTTAATAATTAAATTGGAAGTATTGGGGCATTATTAGAAGTCTTGTCATTTTAATTAATTAAAATAATTGAGAAACTAGAAGTTGTGAGTTTTGGATAAGAAATACTGTATTAATAAAATTACGAGTTTTGGGGAGAAAATGTAACACCCCAATATCCGCTACACGCATCAGCCGTGTCGGCCAATCGAGCATGTCACCAGCTTAATCAATACTCCCCCTAGGTCCGCTTACGGGCTGCCCAGGAAATATTGTTTTAGCTCAAGTGGTAGCAGAAATTGCTATGAATACGTACTTAACCCCTAGGTACGTGGTTCGATTCCTGCAGGAGGCAAAAACAATATTTCCTGGGCAGCCGGTAAGCGGAACTAAAGGGTATTGATTAAGCTGGTGACATGCTCGGTTGGCCGACACGGTTGATGCGTGTAGCTGATATCGGGTTGTCACATTAAAAAGACGTGCTAGCGGATATCGGGGTGTTACATTAAAAAGACGCGTTAGCGGATATCGGGGTGTTACACCATAGGTAACCCTGCCTTAGCCCTTTCATCTGGTTCCAAATTCTTTAGTTGGACTTCTTTTAATGAGGATACATGGTGAAGCTAATTGAGTACACTCCATAATCCACTTTCTTCATCTCCTTAGGAATTCCATATTTCCCATCAACTTATCTAAATACCTTCATTCTACATTATCATAAGCATTTTTAAAATCGGCCTTAAACATGATCGACTCTTTTTCCATTTCTTTGTATCATCTAACATTTCATTCGTTGTAATAATATCATATAATATTTGTTGTCTCTTTATAAGAGTTTATTAAACCCCAAATATAACATTATCAATAACTAACCTCAGACGATTAGTTAGAACCTTAGGGTGCGTTTGTTTCAAGTATTAAAAATTCTATCCCGAGAACATTATTCATGGAAACATTGTTACTAGGAACTTTATTCCTATCTTTGGGTTTGGTAAATATAATAAGTTCCCAGGAATATTTATAAAATATATTTTATTTAAAATTTTAAAATAAAAAATGAAATAAATATATGGAAGTTGGAAGTTATTGGAAGTTATCTCTTATTCCCATGGCAATATAAGATTCTCATCTTATTACATGAGAATGAAAAATAAAAAAAATCAAGTTGCAAATAAAACTCCGAGGAATACAAAGTTCCAAGATATAATTTATAAATCCTTGAAACAAACATGAGAATACAAAAAATTAAAGTCACGTTTCTAAGAATAAATCTAGAATCCATGAATCAAACACCCCCTTCGAGAACACCTTACACATACACCTAGCCAAAACTACTGGCGTAAAATTAAACACACCTTTGAAGATTGTTGATTTTAAGAATTAATGAATTAAAAAGTTAATACCATCCATACTTGAACTTTTGAAATTATTGCAATCTCAGTGATCTTTTCACTTCCCCCTCTTAAAATAGTTTAATTAGATGAGACACCTCATAACCTCTCATTAGTCTCTTAGAATTGAAAAAGACCACGATAAACAACAAAATTTTTTGTAATTTTTTTAACACAACTTCATTTAAAAAAAAAAAGTTTAATACCTTTTTTGGTTCTTGATCTTTGATTCAAAATTCAATTGTGAAGACACATGCTAACCTGTTGCATGTGGGGCTTTGGAGAATTGGCAATGGGAAGACGATTCAGGCTTGGACGGATAATTGGATTGCTAAAGGGGAGAATATTTGTGATAGTGGTGTCGTTATCCCGGATCATTTAGTCAATGCTATAGTAATTGATCTGGTTGGTGAAGATGGTAATTGGAATTGGCAAATCATGGATTGGATTCCAAACAAATTTAAATTGAGTATAGAGGCGATTCTTCCTCCTGCTCACGAAGATAGTGAAGATAGTCTTATATACTCGACTGATGAAGATGGAACTTTCGCCATAGGGCATACGTATCGTGGAATGATGAAGGAGACGGATAACCAGACAAGAACGGTGTGGAACCTTATCTGGAAGCTGCAGGTTCCGGAGCGTGTGCGGAGTTTTATCTGGCTTCTGAACCATGACAGGCTGCTTACTAACCATAGAATGTTTGTTGCAGGTTTTGGTAATGCTGAGTGTAGACTTTGTGGGGCTGCTGACGAAAATACGTTACATGCTCTCCGTGATTGTCGTTTTGCGAAGCAAGTGTGGCAGAATAAAACTCCAATGCATATAACTAATGATTTTTATAGTACAGATATTCATGATTGGATTCTTCTTAATATTTCAAACAATAGTATGAATGACTTGGATTGGTGCAATTATTGGGCCATGGGATGCCATGCTATTTGGTCTTGGAGGAACAAAGAAATTCATGAAGAGAACTTTGTGAGACCTTATGATGTGGGGATGATTATAGAAGGGAGAGTTACAGATTATAAAAATGTTGTTATGATTAACAAGAAAGTTCTTAATAGAAATTCTGAGAATTGCTTTATCTCGTGGCAGTGTCCGAAGCAAACCTTTGTTAAGCTCAACATTGATGGTGCTCAAGGGAATGGTATAGCACATTGCGGTGGATGTATCTGGGACGAGCATGGTAATTGGAGGGGTGGTTTTACCAAATTTATTGGCAAGTGTAGTCCGTTAATGGCGGAACTTTGGGGAATATATGCTGGTTTAAGAATGGTTAAGGAGCAAGGGTTTAAGAAGGTTGAACATGAGACTGAATCGAAAGTAGCTATTGATATGGTTAGTAAGAATAAGATGGTCCAGAGCAGAAGCTGTAATCTTGTAATTCAGATTAGAACTTTGATGGGAGAGTTTGAAGAGGTGGAATTAAATCATTTTTTTAGAGAAATTAATGTCTGTGCTCATTTACTTGCCAAGGAAGGGAAGAATATTCATGGTGGTTTCAAGTTTTTTCAAAAGACTCCTCAATGGCTAGATGAAATTGTTGAGAGAGATAAGAATGGTTGTGTCCTTTTGAGATCTGTTGTGTCTTAATTTTTTCGTTTCGGGCTTCGGCCCTCCTTGTAACTAAAAAAAAAATTCAATTTGATCCTTTAAAAATATTATTTTGATTCCTCAATTTTGATAATTGATCATTTCCGTTCTATCAATATCAACATTATTTTTTGCTTATCTAACATATGAGATATAGAATTTAAATTTTGTGATTAATTTAGAGACGGTATAATCTGTCACTAAAATTTATTTTTTGGGTTTTCTATATTTTGTACATAAAATTTCATCTTTTTCATAGATTTGACATTACCTTCATTGTAAGCTACAAACTGTGTTTCATACACCAAATATTTGATTCAAATCTACATTAAGAACAAAGTAGTATCAACAATCAAGTGCGAGCGAGCTGGATTGTGGTGGTTAAGTTTTTTTTATGTTCTGCTGTTAATTAAAAGTAATAAATTTTTTTACCAAACTAAAATGGATTATAACAAAAACGTCCCTACAGCAGGGTGCAGTTACCGTGCATAGATAAAAATCTATGCACCGTGCATAGATTATTATGGACCCTTGGATCATTGGACCAAATTCTAAACATCAATTGTTATTACTCAGTATTCAATACTCATCACTCAATATTCAATACTCAATACTCAATACTTGATTAAAAACATGATCCAATGGCTTATGTAGGCTTATGCATGGTGCATAAGGAAAATCCTTATGCATATTAGCCAAAGCCCCTACAGCACAAGAGGTACTATAGAGAACGCAAAAGATTACAACATAATCAAAATATCAAATACGGAAACTTCATCCTAAACTCAAACAAACCAAAAGATTTTGTCACCAAACATATGATCTAAAATTAAAATTAACGAACTTACTCTTTAGTCACATAAACGACATCAATTTAAAACTATCTAATAGCTGGGCAATTAAAAAATAATGAAACACAAGCCCTCAAGTTTGTCATCTTATCTTAGTTTTATTTATTTATTTTTTTTTTGGGGTAAAGAAGGAAACATTTGAGACCCAAAGACAAATTAAATAGATAGATATTTTAACATGTTGTGAATTCAATGCCACAAACAAAGTATAAAATAAGGGATGAATAAAGGACAAGGAAGAAGAGGAACACAATAATTGGTTATAACTGCTATTCTTTCACTTTCTCTTAGAACAAGATTACAAGTTTACAAGAATAACAAACAACCTCTCTCACCCTAAATTAGGATTTGCAGCTTACAATGATGAGAGACTAGTATGCTAGTTATAATAAAACCTAACATACTAACTAATGGGCTTTTTCCACAAGGCCCATTACACAAGCCAACTTAATAAACAAGCTAACTTAACAAATTAGGGTTTAAACACTAAAACCTAATTTAACATGCTAACAACCCTAGCATCTTCGACACAAGCATGTGAACAACCTTCGACTTCATGCTTAACCCTGTCGAACCAAGAAGCTACCCTTCGGCCATACTAGAGTTCGATCCAATATCTCACAAATCTCCACCTTGGATCTAACACTACAACATCAAGGGAACAAACTAGCTTTCTTCATGCAGCTTTAGCAACTGCATACAGTGGAAAAACTTACAACTCGGTAATGTCTTCTCCGCTGCCGTCAATTCTGCATTCATGGCTGCCTCTCCCTTCAATGCTTTCAAACAACCCTGCCGAACCAGTAGGGCTTTCATCTTCAAGCGCCACAGACCGAAATCATTCGCTCCGGTGAACTTTTCAATCTCATACTTTGTTGACGGCATCTTGTCCACGCTCACCGCACCAATTTGTTGTGAATTCAATGCCACAAACAAAGTATAAAATAAGGGATGAATAATAGGGAATTAGAGAGGATAAGAAGAAGAGGAACACAATAATTGGTTATAACTGCTATTCTTTCACTTTCTCTTAGAACAAGATTACAAGTTTACAAGAATAACAAATAACCTCTCTCACCCTAAATTAGGATTTGCAGCTTACAATGATGAGAGACTAGTATGCTAGTTATAATAAAACCTAACATACTAACTAATGGGCTTTTTCCACAAGGCCCATTACACAAGTCAGCTTAATAAACAAGCTAACTTAACAAATTAGGGTTTAAACACTAAAACCTAATTTAACATGCTAACAACCCTAGCATCTTCGACACAAGCATGTGAACAACCTTCGACTTCATGCTTAACCCTGTCGAACCAAGAAGCTACCCTTCGGCCATACTAGAGTTCGATCCAATATCTCACATAACAGAATTCATTTTTTTTGAATAAAACACACTTAACGACTTTCATTAATCAAAAGATGTTCAATACAAAGAGGTGTCGAACTCAATAAACTACGTCGAGCCCAAGAATTGGCCGCCCTTGCAAGGGAATGAGCAACCGAATTCGCTTGACGTTTGACAAACTTTACCTCAAAGTTTTTGAAGGACCGCAATAAACTACAAATATAATCAATAATAAGACAAAACTCAGAGTCACCCTTTTTATTAGAGTGGACAGCTTGTGTAACAATTTGGGAATCACTTTCAAAAATTACGAACTCCAAATTCGAGGATATAGCCCCAAGGATGGCCTCTTTAAGAGCCAAGGCTTCAGCTTCAAAGACGGGTAGAGTTCTTGGATCCCATGATATACCTGCATAGATAAAGTTGCCAAAGTGATTACGCACACACCATCCCCTATTAGTAGTGCTGTTGTTATTATTAAAAGCCGCATCAACATTACATTTGAGCCAACCCACGGGAGGTGGACTCCAATCAAGAACATGATTGGAACTAGCATTCCTAGTCATTCTCTCTTGTGCTTGGAACCACTCATTCCATACGTAATTCGCTTTTAAACCCAAAGCTGACGCTTCTTCTTGCTCATTATGCCAAACATAGTCATTCCTGTTTTTCCAAATACCCTCTAACATGACCGCGAATCTACCTGCAACTTCCCGGCTTTCCTTCGAGCAGATATCAAATATAAGAGATTTAATATCTTGAAAGGAATGTAATCGGGAATCGATAAGATGAGACAAACCTGCTGTCCTCCAACACTGATTAGTAACTATACAAGTCAGAAAAAGATGCCATTCATCCTCAGATGTACTATCACAGAACTGACACGCTGACGGGCACATCACAAAACGTTTCCTGAGTCTCTCTCGAGTAGGAAGGCAATCTCTACAAATTCGCCAAAGAAGGTGCTTGGCTCTAGGAGGTGCTTTGATCTTCCAAATACTTCCCCAATTCTCTGCTCCCCCCACCACCTCACTTCCTCTTACCGCGTTACGCCACAGATTATAACCCGTTCTCACACTATAGACACCATCCTGCTCATCCTTCCAAATCATTTTGTCTTTTGTAACTTCTTCGATCAAAGGAACTGACAGAATTTTTTCCATATCCGACGCATCAAAAAGGTCTCTAATGATATCAACATCCCATTGTTTAACATTGACCTGCATAAGATTATTAACAGACAAATGGTAAACCTCCTGTTTTTGCGGTCCTCTTAATTTACCGTCACTACTACCACGAAACCACGGTTCCTGCATAATATTTATCTGACTACCATCACCAATACACCACCTGCATCCTAGAGTTAGAACCTCACGGGATTTCCAGATACTTCTCCAGACAAAACTCGGATTATAACCAAGGGAAGAATCAAGAAGAGAATTATTGGGAAAGTACCTTGCTTTGAAAATTCTAGAAACGAGGATGTCTGGTTTCGAAAGTAAAGACCAACCTTGTTTAGCAACCATAGCCATGTTAAAAGCTTTGAAGTCTCGAAAGCCTAAACCGCCTTCTTCCTTAGGACACGCTAACCTATCCCATGCCATCCAACGAATTCCTCCACCATCCTTCCCACCTCCCCACCAAAAAGCATTCAGCATCCTTTCAATATCCTGTATAACAGCCTCTGGAAGGATAAAAAGACTCATAATATACGAAGGGATAGCCTGGAGAACAGATTTGATCATAATTTCTTTGCCTGCTTTAGAGAGAGATCTTCCTTTCTAAGAGTTAATCCTATTCCAGATTCGGTCCTTTAAATAAGCGAACGTAGCCTTCTTACTTCTTCCAATCATGGAGGGTAAGCCAAGATAATTTCCTGTTCCTAACACATGACGAACTCCCATGATACTGGCAAGATCCTCCTGGGCTGGTTTGGATAAGTTGCGGCTAAAAAACACCTCCGATTTAGTCAGATTAATTTCCTGACCTGAAGCCTCCGCATAAGTCTTAATTATCTTCATCAAGTTTGTTACTTCGGTTAAGTTTGCCCTGCAAAACAAAAAACAATCGTCAGCAAAAAGTAGATGGGACACTTTAGGTGCCCCTCTACAGATTTGTATCCCGTGAGTATCACCACGGGCCACCGATGCTTTCATGAGTTTGGAAAGACCTTCCGTAACAAGAATAAACAAATAAGGGGACAGTGGGTCCCCTTGTCTAAGCCCTCTTCCTGGTTCAATTGGTCCTGCTTGATCCGAGTTAACAAGAACAGTATAGTGTACCGAAGTAACGCACATCATCATCCAATGAACCCATTTCTCATCAAAGCCCAAACGGGATAGAACACCTCTTAGGAAACCCCAGTCCACTTTATCATATGCCTTGCTAATGTCGATTTTAAGGGCCAAGTTCGCCCTATTGCCTCGTGTTTGTCTTTTAAGTGCATGGATAACCTCAAAAGCGATCATAACATTATTGATAATCGATCTACCTTCAATAAAAGCAGATTGTTCCTCTGTGACACATTTATTCAATAAGTGTTTTTAACAGAATTCATTTAAAAATTGGATATTTGTACTAAGAATACTTAGTTTGAAAACTTGAGTTTGGTCCTTCAACAGGACGGCAAGAATTTTGTTTTCATGTAATGTCTTATTAAAAACTTTAGTCAATCGGTCGTTCGGTTGTACACGTCGGAAAATAATTTGATTGTTTAAATTAAAATATCATTTTACACTATTCAATATTAATAGGAAAATACCGATTATTATTGTTATATATGTTAAGGGTCCTTAATAAAGAAATAGTCTCTCTTTTCTAAAAAAAAATAAAAAACGTCAAGGTCCTTAACAAAGACATAAAGAAGAGTACGATTCTCTTTAATTATTCGTAACTTGATGGTTCCAATTGCGGAAAAAAGACACAATTAAACCGTCCAATAATCTAAGAGGAATCCAACTCTTCATAACAATACAATTCAAAAGTAAATCTTATGTTTTTAATAAAATTAGTGTGCTGATCTGTAGTGCACGAGGTAATATGAATGATAAAATTAAATATATAAATTAATAATGTTTTAAAATAGAATAAATGAAAATAATATTAAAATAAAAAATAAAAGTTATTTTTTATATAAATGTTTATGTTTCCATCTGGGTCGATGGTATTTTTAAGGTCTGATAACTCTAGGTGATGATATATTCGGTGACCCAATAATGCATCCGACTAAGAGAATTTTTCATTGCATCCATATACTTTCTCATAAATCTGCGGTGAAAATTCTAAAATACTCCTTTATTTCAGATATGCATATTCGAATTATTTTTTTTCAAAAAAATGGTGACTTCGCATATGCACATATGATGAAGTCACACTTTTTTGAAAAAAAAAGTGAATTCCGATATGCATACCGAAATAGTTTGAGTTTATTTCACAAAACGCAAACAGCCACCCCCATTGTTTACAAATGCGGAATTTTCTCTTCAAACACCAAAATTCCACTTCAATCCCATACACTGTTACCCGCGTAGATGATATTGAGATCGCCATTTGAGGTTGCTTCCGACAACGTTACCCGTTGAGAGCTCACTGCTATCTTTGAGGATTGGGTGCATCATTTAGTCCCCGAGGAGTATCGGCATATGCGGGCCACCTAGAGTTGGCACTGTGTAGATGGATACGTGACATGGTTTTTCTAGGTGTCACATCCTATCATGACACCCGATGCTCCTGGGCGTCCACCTAGGCCAGCGCATAAGGAGCTCTTGGAGAACCAGCAGGCCGATGATGACCAGGCCAATGATCTTCTACTGATATGCCAGAGGATACAGTTGATTGGGCAGAAGGCATTGGACAGAGGGATCATGCAGCGGGGCGGTCCAGCGGCGGTTGCCATCATTGAGAGGGTTGTCAGTTATGTGTCTAGTGCGGCGGCGTATAGGAGGGCGTAAGGAGTTAGAATTAGGCATACTCAGTAGTAGTAGCCTATGTCAAAGACCAATAGATCGTTTCATAAAAAGTGAAGATATCACAGTGACGGTGACATCAAATGAAGGCACCATTCGGTCGATTATAGATCTAAAGAAGATTCAAGGATTTTGGAAACATGTTATTCATGTAAACGATTGAAGGATAACCGTCAGATAATAGAATAAAACATACAATGTGATCCATGCATTTTCATGGACATTCTGTTACTATAATATCACGACAGTTCTAGAGCGCCTTTTGTTATTTCTACTATTTTGGTGTGTTTCCTAAGCTTAGTCTTTTTTATTGTTATTTTAATTTCGTATTTTATTTTCAGCTTAAATAGTTATTTGATATCTTCTCGTTGTACAAGTCATAACATGGATTGCGGGATGTCATTTGACGCATTATAATATGTGTTGGAAAGCTGGGTGGATAAGCTGCAAGTTTTGTGTTGAAGTCAAAAACTAATTCGGAGTGCTGAAGGGTCAAATAATTCGTTTTATCTCCAAACTTAATAAAATAATTAGTTTGAACCGATTTTTATGTTTTCCAGGTCGGTTTTCATTACGGCCAGAATTCTATAATACTTAAACTAAAATCACAGCTTATTTCATTCATTCTGAGCCTTGACAAAATTACACTAGAGCTTAAGAATAATATGGAGAGCTAATTTCCAAAGGAATGATATGCTTTATTCGGATTCCACAACTTTGAGGTTTTTATAATTTTCAATTCTAATTTCGATTTCTTTTCAATTATGCCTATGAAGTTGATTGCTTAATTCGATTTCTATCTATAGAATATAATTTATCTACTTCAATTGATGTATGTTCTTTACCGTAATTGTGTTAGTGTAGCTTTTTCGATAATTAGCGTTTGATTAAGTTATGTATGTTTAATTCGTGTCTGCTTTATCCGTTTGCTTAGTTCGAAATTTAGGCACGTATATCATATAATATCAATTGCACTTGTTGATTGATTGTTGTAATCGAAATGGGAGTAGAATCTGCTTATGGTTTTGGAATTACAAGAATCATGATAAGTCGGAAACTGAAACAATAGTTTAACTTCTTCATCATATTTGCTTTCAATTCATTTACCCGCAATTTAAGTTAGAACCTTAAAACCCCCCTATTTCAGTCGGTCGAGTAAATTATCAAGAGTCTTTGCGATAGGACTCGAGTGTCGCTTCCCTTTTACTACACCTTAATAACTCGCGACATGTATGCTTGCTGTTTTAGTTAATTCGTGACCTAACGTCAGGGATCAAATTCTCATATTGTGGGACATAATTACGGGACACCACCATCGAAACCCCAAATTCATCATTTTTCTATTTTTTGTGATTTTTTCTTCTTATGTTTTCATAGTTTCAGAAAATTCTAAAAAAATTAGATAATTCTTATTTGACTTAAATAGATTAATTTTCGTTCTTTTGTTTTTTTTAATCATTTTTCTGTTTTCAAAATGTTTTTCCTTAATATGGATATTGCCAATATTTTCACATTTGTTGCTAAATTGTTGAATTAATTCTGGCTACTAGGTTTAGTTGTTCTGACTTGTTTCATTTTCATCCTGAAGTTTAAAGAACCTTGCATGCACGCCGTAAGCGATAATGATTATGATTCAGTGTTCTCCCATACTTTGTTTAATTCTGATTGTGAGATTAATTATAATAATATGGTTGAACAAAGAAATTTAAGACAACTTGTTGCCCCTGATGTGAGTTATAATGCACTTTGTATTGAGTATCTTGAAGTTGCAACATATTTTGAATTAAAATATGGTTTAATACACTTGTTGCCAAGGTTTAGTGGTCTTGAAGGTGAGGATCTGCATAATCATCTGAAGGAATTCCAGGTTGTATGTTCTACGCCTTTGAGATCTGAAGGAATCACAAAGAATCACATCAAGCTCAGAGCCTTTCCATTCTCATTGCAAGGTGCTGCAAAAGACTAGTTATAATATAAATATATTGCAGTTGGGTGAATAATGTGCTTATGATGTTTTTTCATTATGAACTTATCATATAGTTTAATTGTGATACGTCTCACCCTTACTGTTGACCATTTTCAGATTGAGGAGTAGCGACATTTGAGCTTGGTGAGGATAGCTTATATGCTATCCCATTAGTTTTCGCATCGATGTCATGCTCTGATCTTGTAACACTGGGGAACGCTAGTTTAGAGTTGACTATTATAATCTCGTTTTTATTGGTTTTTGGATTATGTTTAATTAGTTTGTGGACTGGTGATTTGGTATTGACCATGGAAGGTTTATGTTATTCAGTTTTTAGATTATTTCAGCTGTTTTGAACATGATTTACAGAATAATAGCATTCTGTTCCTCGTGAAAGCAAGACAATCGATTCGATATTTGATTTCTTTTGAATTGTGGCATCCTTGTTTCATGTTTACTCTGAATTTATTTTACATTCCGCGGGGGTTTAGAAGGGTGTTACAATAATAAACTTAAGGAGAAACAAACGACCACTCATAGATAAATTTTTACTCTCAACCCCAATAATCTCTTTTTTACTCGACCAAGTAACGACTGCCAAAAAAACAACCGAACGGGGTAACCAACAATCAGTATATCCATATACAAAAAAAAAAAGAATTAAGTCAACCTTATAGTTCAACACCCTCATCGCCTCCACCAACCAAGACTCATATATGTTTACTCCAATTAACAAGGTTCTATTAAAATTAACCTTTTAGTCATGTGTTTTAAAAAACAGTCCGGACTTGTTGATCGAACCGGTTGGATCAAAAACTAGAGGGCTCATTAATCTGGTCTAATTGTTAAATCGAGTAAGTTATTGAACCAGTGGGAACCAGTCATAACCAATATAAATTGTTAAGAAAAAGACGAACAAGTGGATTAATTGCTTGCTTTTTTTCTTCGAAAAAACAATATCGTTTTGATTTTTTTAAATAAACTTAAAGTAGTCTCTGTTAAAACCTTATTTAAACATTACAGTTATTTTGTTATTCAGTTTATATTGCAATTAAACTTTGGTAAACAAATTTGTTGGATTTGTATTTAAATAATAAACTTGTGAAACTATCATATTTTAAAAATTTGTAGATGTTTTATTTTCTTAAAGTTTGAGTCATCTGGTTCGACCAATTTAATAACAATACAGTTTTGTTATAAAGACCGACTTATTCAATTGGATTATCCGATTTAGTCATGTGATTCAACTAGTGACTCGATGATTCGATCAATGAACCAATAACCTAGTACCCTCACCAATTTAATTTCTGGTCTAATTTTTAAAATATTATTTTAATCTAAGAATTATATATTTAATTCAATAATAATTTATTTTAATTTTTTGTTTTAGGAACGAATATAGGCAATGAGCATGTTAAGGAGTAGGTTTCTAACCAAAAGAAGACCGGATAATATTTGCATATAATGAGTGGCCCATCCCTATTCCATGGCCAACACATCACATGAACATCTCTTATTCAACAAAAATTAAAAATTGAAGTAACATAACACGTCACCTAACTAAAAATTCATTGAAAAACATTAAAAGATATGAGTACTACTCCGTGATTTATAAGGAAAAATTCTCTTTTTAGATTTATTGAATAATGAATGTATCTAGTCTACATAAAAGACAAGATACATTCATTATTCAATAAATCTAAAAAGAGAATATTTGCTTATAAATAAGGTCGGAGGGAGTATTTTGCTTAATTCTTATATAAATATTTAACAGAACAAATCAAATAACTTTATAAGAAATTGAAACTTTATATTTTTTAAATATTTAAAAACGAAATAAAAAAACGATCTCCTTAATGACACGCCACTTATTTAGTTTGTTGAAACCGAAACGGAACTATAAATAGGGAAGAAAAAGTAGAAACCCTAACAAAAATATATATACTTAACAAAAATCGTAAACCCTAAACCCTTCCATATCAACAAAAGAGAGTTCTTCTCTAACCATTATTTGAGTTCTTCTCCACTCTAAAGCTTGCTTTGATCGCTGAGTATGTCTCTCCTTTACTTTATCCTATTTTCTAAATCTATATTAATTTCTATCATTTGTTTTTATTGATATGAACACCATTATTTAGATGATGAATACTTGGCTTTGCATTAGTAATTTTTTATATTAGGTAATATTTGTTATGACTGCCTTTTAAATTGTAATCTACCGTTATCACGGTAAAGAAGAAATTGCCATTAATTCAATTCACAAAGCAATCAGTATTGTGTAGCGACTGAAATTATGAAATTATGAAAGCATTTACGTGTCCGTGACCGTAATCAATGTCACGACACCTAACCAAAATTATTTTAGCATACAACTTTAGATTTGTTTTATATCTTAGAAAAATAGTAATTCAAAAATTATGATTGATTACTAAATGGGTTTCAAATTGCAAAATATGTTTATTACTTTCATGTTATTCTATCTATTCATAACATATTATTATATTTTGAACAGCATGTTGACTTCTGATTGTTGATGATTGGAATAAGAAGTTTGCACATTTTTATGGTTTTTTTCCACTAATGCATAGCTCTTATAAATGAGTTTATTTTTAGAATCACAGATGGAAGGTTCTAGCAATTGTGATGGAGAGAGTGTAGCCATGATCCCAAATCAGAAGACTCTCAATATTGACTTGCCTTCTAGCTCTAATGTTGATGTTAGCTCTATGAAGGAGGGTTGTGAATCACCTATGTCATCATGGGATTCTGAACCCGAAGCTGATATCTCATCTATAATGTCTGAGAAATCCCTTCAGGATATTAACCTCGATGGAAACATTCTTGATAGGGAAGAGCAACGCCATTTTGTTGGGGTGGAAAACATGGACAATAAAAGTTACGATGAGTTGCTCAAAAAATTCATTGAAAAGGAGGAAGAACTAAGAGTTTCGAATTTAAAACTTCAGCTTTTGGAACAAGAGAATATCAAGTTGGCGGGTCAAGTTGAGAATAGCGTGATTCAGGTTGATGATGTGAGTGAAAAATTGAAGCTGAAAGAGCATGAGTTGTATGAACAAAAGAAGCTTTTGGGAGATGAGATTTCCAAGTTGATGATTCAAAATTTAAAATGTGAGAATCAACTTGATGATGTGCGCGGAGAATTGAATGTGAAAGAGGGTCAGCTTGATGATGTGCACGGAGAATTGAAGTTGAAAAAGAAGGAGTTGAATGAGCAAAAGGAGCTTTTGGAAGAAGAGATTTTCAAATTGAAGAAGCAAGTTAAAGAAAGTGAGAATCGGCTTGATAATGTGCGGGGTGAATTGAATATGAAAAACAAGGAGTTGCAAAAACAATCGGTTGAATTGGGAACTCGTATTTCAGAATTTGTCAACAAGAATACAATCTTGAGAACTCGTATTTCAGAATCTGTCAACAAGAATAAAAATTTGATGAAACAACTTGAAGCGGCTGATAAGAAACTCAAGATTTCAACCGAAGAAATTGTAACTTTACAAGAGGAACTTGGTAGTAAGTCATCTATGATTCTTCAAGTGGAATGTCATATTAAAGAGGAAAAGAAAAATGTGGAAATATTAAAGGCTGAGATAGAAACTTTGGTTAGAAAAAATGAGGAAAATGTCATTAACCACCAGGAGGAGTTGAGAAAATTGATTTCGATACTGTTTGATTTGCAAGCTAAGAGAAGATATTTGAATTCTGATGTTGAAAGTTTGTCAAGACAGAAACAACAATTGACCTCTAAATTAGAGAATTGTGAGTCAAAAAACAAGGAATTAGAACAAAAAATTAAGCAATATGAAGCTGAAAATCTGAAACAGAAAAAACTGCATTCTACTCAACTAATGCTTCTACAAGATGAAATCAGTTATTTGAGGAAGAAAAGAGTTGATGAGAGAATGAATGATGTAGAAGCTTCAAATAAGGAATCAGAAAAAGTAATGATTGAAATAGATGAAGCCAATGTCAAGATTGATAAGCTTAAGGCTGAGATATGTTCCTGTGACGATCAAATATCGCATATGAAGAACACATCACGAAAGGAGCTGGTGGTGGACTATAGAGGGAAATTGAATGAAGAAGATAAGTTGAAATTGAAAGTGGAAGAACTTGAAAAAGAGGTGACTAATAAGAATGGTGTGATCTTAGATATGACTGAGGAGAAGAAGGAGGCAATTAGACAACTATGTGATTCACTTGAGCACTATAGGAGTGGATATAGTGAACTTATTCAAGCATTGAATGGTTTATAAGCATCGCGGTGCTCACACTGTTATAGCTTTCTAGTTTAACATTTAGGTCTGTCTTGTGGTTTTATTTTGTTTTGTTTTGTTTGATAGATTTTGGTTGGTATTGGTTTTTTTGGTATTTATGTTTTATTCATTCATGCTATGTATGCATCTAAACATTGGATAACAATGTCTTTCCTCTTATTGATTGCTAAATAAATTGAAGTTGAAGATTATATCTGGAATTCTTGATTGCATAAACAGTAAGTTTGAAGAAATATACTTTGAATTTGATTTGATTCGGTTGAAAAATTCGAGAAAGTGGAGGTACCCGGTGCTTAGAAAAGAAAATGCAAGGGTTGTGGAAAAGAAAAAGCAATGCAATTGATTAGATAATGTTAACCGGTTGTTCTTGCTTTTAGGTGAGAATGAAGTAATATGGATAAAAAAAAAGAAAAAATATAAGCTATAAGTTATAAGCTATAAGTTATAAGCTAAAATGCTATTTGAAATAGCGTCCGAAAAATAAACTATAAGTTAGTAAAATAAACTATAAGCTCATAATGAAAATACCGTTACCAAACAAGTATAAATTATCATATGAGCTTATAAACTATAAACTCAAAATTATGTCTTGTCAAAAAAATAAACTATAAATTAGTAAAATAAACTATAAGCTCATAATGAAAATACCGTTACCAAACAAGTATAAATTATCATATGAGCTTATAAACTATAAACTCAAAATTATGTCTTGTCAAACACAGCCTTTATATAAAATAGTTTTAGAACTGAGTCATATAACAAATAAAAAAAATCAAAATTGAAATCAAACCAAAATTGAAAATAAATAAAAAATTTAAAAATAAGTTTTAAATATTTTTAAATTTTTTTAAAAAATAGTATAACGGTTCAGTTCTTTAATAAATGATTATGTATGGGTAACGGTTCAAAATTCTGAACAGCTATACCTAATGAATAATTTTGATTTTGTTTAGTTCAAAGTAAATTAAAATGGTTTGGTTCAATTTGAATAACTTTTTATTATGATTTGATTTGGTTCGGCTTGATTTTCTGATCGTACCGTACCATAAACAATTCTAAGGGTGTACATGGAATGGGTCAACCCACAAATCTCGGTCAAACCCATCCAAAAAAAATCCATAAAAGTGAGTTATGAGTTTAAAAACTAAAAAATTGGATTTCGAGTAAAACTGGACTCAAACCAAAAAAACTGACCGACCCACTAATCAAACATTTGTTATTACAATTTTATTGATTTTGATGAATATTAATTTAGTTGTTGTAATTTTAGTATCTTAAACATTTATTAATTTAGTGAACAATGACTTTAACTGTTTTTGGGTATTTCACTTTTTAGTTATTTTAATGATAATACGATTTTATATTATGCAACTTTAGTTAGTTGTTGGTATATTTTGATAATTTTTATTAATTTATGTTATAATTATTATTTTATGGTGCTAAAAAAATATTAAAAAATATGTTATCTAATTTTAGGATTATATATATATGTTATTGGTTCCTATAAATATGACCATTTTCTCTTTTAGTCCCTATAAAATTTTCCTTCAAAGATTGGTCCCTACAAAATTTTCATCCACAACATCAGTCCCCCACGTTAAATCTCACTAACAACTGATGACGTGTCTGCTAGGTGGAATAAATGTTGCTTTTTTTAATTTTATTTTTGGACACATAATTCCCTATTTTATTTCTCACGTATTTATGTTAAAGCTTGTTAAAGCTTATGTATATCAGTCCCCAATCCTAATTTCTTGTAGCCGTCGTAAACCTACCCCAAATTCTTCCAGCCATTGAAGCATCGTCTCCTTCATTTGTAAGTCGCGATTTCGTTACACTTTCAAGTCTGCAAATGTCTTCTTCATCTGTTAATGCGTGAATTAGTAAGTTTTATGGGTGTCAAGTTCGTATGGTTTCCTATCAATGCAAGAAAGGGCCTAACAAAGAAAGATTGTTTTGGAGATGTCCTTTCTGGAGGACCCCTGACATGTGCGATATATTCATATGGGATGAAGACTATGAAGCCAAATATGCAAATGAAGATGCAAGCTTGATGAAGTCAGAGGTCGAAGCTCTATGGGCTACATGAAGGAGTTGTATGAAGAATCAAGAAAGAAGAACAAGATTTTGAAGAGCAAATTATTAGTGGTGAAACGTAATAGAAATCTGAAATTTTTGTGTATTGTCATGTTTGTAATTGTCAATATTTTTTTTCTGAAAGATTGTAATAGTTAAGTTTAGTTTGTAGCAGATGTTGAAATGTAATGAAAAGAATGACTCTGTCACTTAATTAGAATGAAATGATTTTGGCTATGTTGAAATGAATTTAATAGCTGGGAATGCAATAGTCTATAACATATGTTTGGAACTTTGATGGTTTTGGTAATGTTGAAATGTAACATCTTGGAATATAATTTGGGTAAATTCTGGCCTATAATTTTATACAGTAGGAAAAGTAACACAGTTTGGACATAAATTGGCTAGATTTTGGCCTATAATTTGATACATCAGAATAGCTGAAAAAGTAACACAATTGACCTATAATTTCATGACAGTGCTGATAACTTGAGTTTGGCTTATACTTTCATGAGTTTGCCTATAATTTCATGACAATGCTCATAAGTTGAGTTTGGCCTATAATTTAACACAATTGGCCTATAATTTCATGACAGTGCTCATAACTTGATAACAAACCAAACCATAATTTCATAACACCATAATTTGATACACCATAAGTTCATAACACCATAATTTGATACACCAGAATAGTATTTCATTTCACCAAAATAAGATAAGTTCAAAAACTTGAAATACAGTAGCTTGTTTTACATTAGTTCATAAGCAAATCAAAGTAGTACATTTCCATACAAGTGCCAAAATAACAAAATATGAAACAAAATTGGTTCATAAGCAAATCATTGACTCAAACCCTTCTGAATGTCATCCCATGATTTAGTTCCATTTCCTATAAAGCTGGAGGTCTTCTTTGAAGGACTAACATCAACACTTATTAGTTCAATGTCCAGGATATCATCATCATTAAACAAAGTTGCCAATTTGTCAGGGTCTATACCACAATAATTTTCCATTGCCTCATCTGAATTCATAGCAACTTGTTGTGAAGGAGGAACAGTTTGAGAAGGTTGTTGTGTAGGATTAGCAGTCTGAGAAGCTTGTTTTGATTTAGCCTTTTTGGTTGGACCTCCCTTCCCTTTTGGTCATCCTTGTTAGTACATGGTAATGTCATTGAACAATTATAAGTATCTGTAGTCATATATCAATTATAAGTAACACTTACTCTTTTCTTTATTGAAGGAACTTGGCTAGCCTGAGTTGGTGCAGTAACATTTGTTTCATTTTTAGTTGCAGCAACATTTGTTGCAATTTCAAATGCAGCAACAATTTCAGGTGCAACAACATTTGTTGCATTTACAAATGCAACAACATTTTAAGGTGCACCAACTTGGCCAAGAATAATTGCAAGTTGTCTTGTCTTCTTGCATGTTCTTGTGTTATGGCCATATTCTAAGCATGTCTTACACTTGTGAGTTGTGTTGGATCTTTTCCATCTAGTTTGTGAAGCCTCATCTAGGTATCGTCTGTGGAGTTTCTTTGGCCTACTTGGACCTCTCTTGAACATGGGTGGTAATATTTCAAGATCACTTGTCTTGGGCCATTTGTTTTGCCCATTGATAAGAGTAATAACTTCATTGTAGCATGTTACATATGTGTCCTTATGATAACACTTATGCACGTACTTGATGGGATCATCAACTTTCCTATGTATGGCTGCAACAACATGTCTACATGGGGTCCCTACTAACTCTGAAAATTTACAAGAGCAAGTATGCTTGTCCCAATTTACAATAAATATTTCAGTGAATATTACACGTGACACTTGAAAGGTTAATCTACCTGTATATGTTTGAAGCCAACTTACACTCTTTTCTATCTCTATATCTAAACTCCTAAGGGGTTTAGACATTATTTCCCCTTTATAATTTTCCACTTTTTCCCTAAGTGTCACAAACCTACCCATTAGGTAATTCCTAATCCACTCAAGCATGGTTATAATAGGCTGGTCCCTTTGCATTAATATAGTTGCATTGAATGATTCACTTAGGTTGTTCATAAGAACATCACACTTAGAATAAAAGGGGAATGCATGCTTACATCATTTATTCTTAGGTATAGCATTCACCCATTCAAATGCATCTACATTTACCTCCTTGATTTGCAGCATCTTGGCTTCATGTGTTTCAGAGTAGGTTGTCTTTGCTGGAGCCATCATGAGATCTCTGAACAGGGTACCACCTCTAAACTTCTTCTTGTAGTTAGCATAGAGATGCCTTAGGCAAAATCTATGTTCAAACTCAGGATACTCTTCCTCAAATATCTGCACTAGTCCTTGTACACATACATTAATCATAATTAAACTAGGATCATAAAGAAGTTGCAATGACAAAATAATGTTACACGTACCTTTTGCTGATAAGATATGAAACACCACCTACTATCACTTCCAATATCTTCAAGAAGTAACTTGACAAACCAGATCCAAGAATCCCTAGTCTCTGTCTCTACAACCCCAAATGCAATAGAAAGATACTAGTCATTTGTATCCCTCCCAACAACTATTAACAAAATACCACCATATTTGTTCTTCAGGTGAGACCTGTAACACCCCTTTTCTAACCCCAAATATTCAATATATATATATATATATATATATATATATATATATATATATATATATATATATATATATATATATATATTCACAAAGTAAATAAAATGCATAAACAAAAGGGCGTCATATGTTGTTTCCATGGCAATGAAAACCCAAAACAAATCATACAAACATGCATTGATCACCTTATAACACCATTTGAAACTTCATGCTTTCAAACATTATGCATATCGCACGCGGACTAATAAATCTCAAGTAATTTTAATGAATATATCCCATACTATATCCATCTCATGTGTATATATATACATGGTATTCTCATGTGTATATGATTAATCAACAATGGATATCAAGTCAAAAAGTACATATAAAAGTATAAGATGGACAAACACCATTCAAAAGGGATTACAATTAATAAGTATAGATATGGTGAAGACAAACATTTGTTCGTGTAAACATGTTAAGTACCTAATTTTGAATACCAAAAGCATATAAACGAGTATGGGTATCAATATACTAACATGGTATTGATGAATAAGTAAGTATCAACAAGTTATTGCATCAAGAGCAAAGAGATAGTTCATTGATCAACATTATGGTTTTAGTTGCAAAACAAAGTTCATGCACTTAAAACATTATTAATCATGTTATCAACTTCAATTGAAGATCAATCAAGGCATGTTACAATCACAAAAGTATAATCAATCAATTATACAAAGGAATCAATCAAAATGATTTTTATCAAAGGCCTTAAAAATATACAAAAGGTACTAGTTTTAAGTTAAATAAAAAGTGGTGGAATATATATATATATATATATATATATATATATATATATATATATATATATATATATATATATATGGGGATTTTTTAATATATTCTTAAAATAGAGAGAATAATTAAGGAGTGTACAAAAAATAAGCTTAAAATAAATTAGATTGCAAAAGAAATGAAGGAAAACAACGGGTAAAAAAGTAGGTTTTGTTGGTCATGGCTGTTGAACTCGGGCCCTCAAGGTTGCAAATCAAAATTAATACCACTAGGCTACGCGCCTATGGTAATAAATGAATGCATCCAATCAATAAAATATGGAAAACAAGGCATAAATACATTAAAACAAAAATAACACAAAATTACGGGGGGAGGGGGATTCGAACCCCAGACCCAAATGCTCAAGGCACACATTTTAACCATTGGGGTGGTGATACATCTGTTAATGGAAAAACAAACAATTATATATATTTTTAAACAAGTTCCAAAGTTCAAAAATGAAATTCATCTTCAACCTCAAGCTTCCATGAATTTCCAAATTCGAACTCTTCATTTCTCAACCATTTTAAAAATTGTAAACATGAATTATTTTCTAAATTTCAACACGAATTCAACCATGTAGCTTTCATTAATTTATTTGAACTATAACTATTTAATTTTCCATAAAACACTAAGAACCCTAAAACTTCAAAATAAAATTAAATGGCACACAACAATGATAAATTGCAGATAAGTGGTGGCTTTTACTCCTCGCATCATAACAAACACAATAGAATTGAGAAATATTAAAAACGATGCTCAAATGATGTAATTTGAAAGTTCAGGAAGCTCACCAATTGGAGAAAGTCCAATGCTTCTTCTACTACTTCCAGATGCAATGTGATGACCCTAAGAGCTTCCTGGGACTCTCCTGAAGCTGGCTGAGTGATCAATTGGCTTTGAGGATGCCTAATATCTTATGTTCACTTCAAGTTGCAAGTGATGAAACTTGAAAATGGAGGATGATGATGGAGGAGTTACATTTGCAAACTTAAGGTTTCTACAGCTTCTATATGGTTTATATGAAGTGTTTGGATGATTAATTTGGAAAGAACTTGAGAAAAACTCAGAATTTGCAAGTTTGTGCAAAATGAAAAATGGAGCTTTCAAGTGAGGTAGTGATTTGGAGATTTTGTGTGTGTTTAATTTCAGAGGCAATGACCGCTATTTATAGGCACAAAATTGATAAGTGCCAAATTGTAGTTATTTTGTGTATAGTTTTGTGGCACTTATCTTCTCTTTTTCCTCAATTTAAACGTGTTTTAGTGTATATTACTTACAATACGTATACTTTGTGTTCTATCGAGTTTTTTATTCATTTATGTACCAACTAATAGTTTTCCATTCATTTTGTAGGTATTTGAGAATGTATGGAGCATTGAGTAATAAAGCTTCAAAGATGCAATTTTGGATCAATAAAGGAAGAAGCAAATGAGAAATAAGGAGGTTGCTTCTGGTGTGAGTTGCTTGGCGGAGAAATTGGCTCGTCGGGCGAGCGTGGAAAATTTTGGTCAAGTTTTTACCTTGGGCCGCCTCATGTTCGCCGGGCGGAAGAATAAGGATTCGCCGGGAGAAGCATTTCATTCGTCGGGCGAAAGAAGATATTTTGCTAGCTTAATGACGTGGCAGAGGCTGTGTGGCCAGAAATAAAGGTTTCTCTTGGCGGAGTAATTGGCTTGCCGGGCGAAGGTCGCGTAGCAGAACTTTGTATATATTTCATTTTAGTTCATTTTAGGTTGTGTGTGGTTGGTTTTGAGGATTTTTATGCTCCCATGCCAATTCCACCAATTTTTCTCTAGGATTAGCTTAGATAACAACTATAGGTCAAGCATTCGGTGATTCGGAGGTGGATTGCTCATCAACTGGCGCTGACAAACCGGAAGATTTGTGGTTTTATCTCTATTTCTCTCTATGTATTTATCTTAGTTGGGTTTTGTACGTATATTTACTTTGAACTCATGTATATTTGTCTCCCATGGCGTTATATAAAGCTTGCTTTACAAATCCTTGTTGATTGTTATCTTAGATTTTTGCTCTGTGCTAGGGATTTGAGTTGTTTTAGAGATAGACTTCTTGAATCCTTATCTAGGATGATTATCTGTTAGTTTCTGGATTTTAGAGATAGATTTAGAGCTAACAATCTTTATGGGTGTCGAAGCTTAATGCTTTCGTGTTAGTTGTGTCGGTTGAGACATCGTCGATACGATTGATATGGATGTCTACTGTGTTGTTGAGGTGTGCTGAGAGATCGTCGCCAAGATGATATAGTAGTCCTCTCTACTTTGGGTCAGAAATGACTTAGAGTGTGAGCGATGCCGGATGACATTGACGAGTACTGTAGGTTGAGTGTAAATGGTCGATAAGTTTAAGTTTGTGAGAAGTAGATTATATACAATGCTTGATATGTCTTTTCTTTCTGAAGAATGAATTCTTTTGTGTTGATATTTACTTTTCCGTTTTCATATTTAAATTCATTCCAAACCAAACTCATAACTATGGAAACTATTGAACGGCAGTTCAATGCACTAGTCCCTGTGAAGACGATAATTTCCCGGATAAATACTTCCAAATCTTTTGTTTCTTGCCGCTTTACCGCTTCAGCAAAATGGCGCCATTGCGGGGGATTGGTGTTTTATTGAACTTGCATCACAATAGTCTCTTAGTTTTGTGTTTTGTATATATCGCACATATTGTATATTTTTACTTTTTTTATATTTATACTTATACTTCTAAATTTGTTATATTATTGTTTGTTTTCCTTTCATGTTTGCTTGTGTGTTGTTAGGAATAGCCGGGCGGAAGTAACTTGAAGGAACGTTCTTTAATAAGAGGCGTCGAGCTTACGACGTAAAACAAGCATGTTTATTATTTTTAGTTTTTGTTTAGTTTAGGTAGTATGATGTAATTGTCTAAACAAATTTAGATCGGACCAGTTCTTAAATTTCAAATCTTCACTTTTAAATTTGTTTAGACAATTTCATTTTGTCATTTAGTTTGTTAATATTAATAGTTGTGTGTTTGCCTTTGAGCTTGTTTTGAGTAGCTCGAGGAGTTTGAGGTGATTTTCCAAGTTTGATAGTTTCGACTTGCGAGTGTATGGTAATGATTTTGTTAAAGTTTTGTACCCGTTCAAGGTATGTGTTTATCACTTTCTAGACTTTAGCATATTGATGAGACTTAGGCTTTTTACAATTTTTATGTCATTCATTCTTTTGTATACTTGTTCATTTGTGAGTCACTTTAGTTCCCACCTTTTTGTGAGGTAGCTTTCCATTGTTTACATATGCAAGAGACCACAATTCTTGTTTTAACTGGATTTTATTATGCATAATCTTTTATGTGTGTTAATTTTATAATTGCATGAAAGTGATCAAGGCATTTTTGTTCCATTTTGAGCACAACTACCTTGACCAAATAGTCAATTCACCTTATGAGTGTGTGATCATTAGTATCCCTTTTGAGCCTTTTGTCATTGTCCATATTCTTTGAATTTGATGCTTGTCTATGAGTGTTTAGTTCACTTTTTGTATGGACATTGATTCTTTGTTTTCCTGAACCCTCAACCATGATTTTTGGTTTGAATTTTTACCCTGCCTTAGAAAGTCGGAGTATTCACACTTTGATAATATGGTTGAATTCAAGTTGGGGAGAGAATGTTTACTTGCTTTTTGTTTGATTGATTATGAGGTGTGAAAAAAAAAAGAGAAAAGAAAAAAATCTGAAAAAGAAGTGAAAAGAAAAAGAAAGAAAGAAAAAAAAGAAAAAGTTTTGAAAAAGAAAGAAAAAAAGAGTATGAAATAATGTTGTGTTAATAAGTATGTGATTGGTTTGAGAAATTTGGGATTATGAAGAAGTTTGATTGAAATTTTGTGTTTGAACTTTTGTGAGTTGATCACTCCCTTAGGTTTGGGCAAGTTTTTGTTTCGATTAGCCTTAAGATTTTATCCCTTGCTTGTAAACCAATCCACATTACAACCTTGAAAAGCCCCTGTGATTCATGTGTTTGTATCTTTAATACTATTTTTGGATGACGACATAATTTAGTCTTTTGTTTGCAAGATTGTTGGATGAGTGAAAATAGCCCATTTTTGTGTTTTTCATCTACCGATGATTGAGTGCTAGGTGTGATTCATTTTTGAACTAGTGTTGTTTTAGAATGTTTGGCATATTCTTTGTATTTAGCATTTGTGTTAAGTTAATGTTATCGTCGTAGTTTAGTGGTAAGTATGTTACTTTGTGTGTATCGTTTTTCATTTGAGTCATACATTTGTTTCCGATTTTTAAAACTTGTTGATTCGTGATTTTTGGATTTTTGCTTTTGTTTCCTTGAGTTAGTTGATTCTTGTTTAGGGACAAACAAGTTTAAGTTGGGGAGAGTTTGATAAGTGCCAAATTGTAGTTATTTTGTGTATAGTTTTGCGGCACTTATCTTCTCTTTTTCCTCAATTTTAACACGTTTTAGTGTATATTACATACAATACGTATACTTTGTGTTCTGTCGAGCTTTTTATTCATTTATGTACCGACTAATAGTTTTCCATTCATTTTGTAGGTATTTGAGCATGTATGGAGCATTGAGTATTAAGGCTTCAAAGATGCAATTTTGAATCAATAAAGAAAGAAGCAAATGATAAATAAGGAGGTTGCTTCTGGTGTGAGTCGCCCGACGGAGCAATTGGCTCACCGGGCGAGCGTGGAAAATTTTGGTCAAGTTTCTGCCTTGGGCCGCCTCATGTTCGCCGGGCGGAGGAATAAGGATTTGCCGGGCGAAGCATTTCGTTCGCCGGGTGAAAGAAGATATTTTGCTAGCTTATTGACATGGCAGAGGCTGTGTGACCAGAAATAAAGGTTTCGCCAGGTGGAGCAATTGGCTCTCCTGACGAAGGTCGCGTAGCAGAACTTTGTATATATTTCACTTTAGTTCATTTTAGGTTGAGTGTGGTTGGTTTTGGGGATTTTTGTGCTCCCATGCCAATTCCACCCATTTTTCTCTAGGATTAGCTTAGATAACAACTATGGGTCGTGCATTCGGTGATTCGGAGGTGGATTGCTCATCAACCGGCGCTGACAAATTGGAAGGTTTGTGGTTTTATCTCTATTTCTCTCTATGTATTTCTCTTAGTTGGGTTTTGTATGTATATTTACTTTGAACTCATGTACATTTGTCGCCCGTGGCGTTATATAAAGCTTGCTTTACAAATCCTTGTTGATTGTTATCTTAGATTTTTACTCCGTGCTAGGGATTTTGGTTGTTTTAGAGATAGACTTCTTGAATCCTTATCTAGGATGATTATCTGTTAGTTTCTGGATTTTAGAGATAGAATTAGAGCTAACAATCTTTATGGGTGTCGAAGCTTAATGCTTTCGTGTTAGTTGTGTCGGTTGAGAGATCATCGATACGATTGATATGGATGTCTACTGTGTTATTGATGTGTGCTGAGAGATCGTCGCCGAGATGATATAGTAGTCCTCTCTACTTTGGGTCAGAAATGACTTAGGGTGTGAGCGATGCCGGAATAAATTGACGAGTACTGTAGGTTGAGTGTAAATGGTCGATAAGTTTAAGTTTGTGAGAAGTAGATTATATACAATGCTTGATATGTATTTTCTTTCTGAAGAATGAATTCTTTTGAGTTGATATTTACTTTTCCGTTTTCATATCTAAATTCATTCAAAACCAAACTCATAACTATGGAAACTGTTGAACGGAATTTCAATGCACTAGTCCCTGTGGAGACGATAATTTCCCGGATAAATATTTCCAAATCTTTTGTTGCTTGCCGCTTTACCACTTCAGCAAAAATCTAACTCGTGAGTGAAAAAATCAGTTCATTTGGAGTTACCAAGCTCTAGTTGACATAGTTAGCTTAATGGTGAAATTATCTTGAAAATCATGGTTCCAAGACTTAGCATGCTGGATTCATGGAAAATAGGGAGGCTCTTCTGAGTTTTAGGATGTTGCTTATTGCTTTAGGATGGAGTGTGATCAAAGAAAACACTTTGGTAGCTCAATGCATGAGTTGTTGGTGATTAAAGTCACTTAAAAAGAATGGAAGTCAAGCCTTTACTGCAAAAATGAAATGTTTTCATAGACAAACCCTTAAACTCTTGGATAATGCCTCAATTAATGGTGTAAATATCATATTATGTCAAGATTTCAGGGGTAATCTAGGTCTGCAAATTGATTAGTAAAGGAAGGACTTGAGATTTGCAATTTGGTTGAACATGGAAATGAGCTTCATGAACAACTTCATGGTGCCATCTTCATAAATTTGGTTCTCCTTGCTCAAGTGTATTAATTTCATGCTCTTAGATTTTTTGGAAAGCTTAAAACATCCTTTTTAACTTTCATGTTGAGTTCTTGGTCTGAATCAATTGGATTCTTGGTGAAAAATGCTCACCAACTTGGACAAAAATCATGTTCTTGAAGGATAGAAAAACACTTAGAAAGGGGGGATTGAATAAGTGTAACTCAAAAACTTGAAAGATAAAAACAATAAACACAATGATTTTTATCCTGGTTCGTTCTTAACCAAACTACTCCAGTCCACCCCTTTAGAGTGATTTACCTCAACTGAGGATTTAATCCACTAATCCAATTGATTACAATGGTTTTCCACTTATATAACCTCTAAGTCTTCTAGAGTATACAGATCACAACTTGATCACTCTAGGAATCCTTTTACAATCAATGTAAAATAAAGTTTACAAGAGTTTGAATGCTTCTAATAAAGTTGTAATCACAACAGTGATATTTCTCTTAAGTTCTAAACTTAACACTCACTAAATATTACAAGAGTTTGTGAGGTTGAAGATGAAGTTCATAAGCTTTTGAATTTGACAGTGTTTCTGTATATTTTTCTCAAGTGTTATATTCAGCTTCTGGACAGAACTTCTATTTATAGGCGTTGAGAGGAAATGACTGTTGGGATGCATTTAATGCTTTGTGTGAATAGTACAACGCTGCATTTAATGTTTCACACTTTTGTCAACTACCTTGGGCCTTGATTTTGCTGCTTTGACTGACTATGCCTTTTGTAGCTTCTAACGTTCCTTTTATCAGTCAGAGATTATACGTTACAGCCTTTCATCTTGTACTTTCTTTCTGGACTCAGATTTGTAGATAACAACGTTTGAATATCAGAGCCATCAGCTTTGGTGCAGAGCCTGTCTTCTGACTTTGAAGAGCTTGAGCGTGATACCATCAGAACTTCAGAGCTCGTTCTTCTGACTTTCATTCTTCTGACGCTCTCTAGTTCATGTTCTTATTCTGCATGACCATCTTCTGATGTCTTGCCAGAGCATGTTCTGATGAAGCCATCTAGAACTTTCTGAGTCGGTTGCTTCTGAGTGCTGATTTGTGCATACTCTTTATATATTTCCTGAAATGGAAAACGCAAAGGATTAGAGTACCACATCATCTTATACAAAGTTGATACATAATGTTATCATCAAAACAAAGAATATTGATCATAAATGTTTTCATGGACAAAACCTTAACCTCTTGGATAATGCCTCAATTAATGGTGTAAAGATCATATTATGTCAAGATTTCAGGGGTAATCTAGGTCTGCAAATTGATTAGTAAAGGAAAGACTTGAGATTTTCAATTTGGTTGAACATGGAAATGAGCTTCATGAACAACTTCATGGTGCCATCTTCATAAATTTGGTTCTCCTTGCTCAAGTGTATTAATTTCATGCTCTTTGATTTTTTGGAAAGCTTAAAACATCCTTTTTAACGTTCATGTTGAGTTTTTGGTCTGAATCAATTGGGATCTTGGTGAAAAATGCTCACCAACTTGGACAAAAATCATATTCTTGAAGGATAGAAAAACACTTAGAAAGGGGGGGATTGAATAAGTGTAACTCAAAAACTTGAAAGATAAAAACAATCAACACAATGATTTTTATCCTGGTTCATTGTTAACCAAACTACTCCAGTCCACCCCTTTAGAGTGATTTACCTCAACTGAGGATTTAATCCACTAATCCAACTGATTACAATGGTTTTCCACTTAGATAACCTCTAAGTCTTCTAGAGTATACAGATCACAACTTGATCACTCTAGGAATCCTTTTACAATCAATGTAAAATAAAGTTTGCAAGAGTTTGAATGCTTCTAATAAAGCTATAATCACAACCGTGATATTTATCTTAAGTTCTAAACTTAACACTCACTAAATATTACAAGAGTTTGTGAGGTTGAAGATGAAGTTTGTAAGCTTTTGAATTTGACAGCGTTTCTGTATATTTTTCTCAAGTGTTATATTCAGCTTCTGGACAGAACTTCTATTTATAGGCGTTGAGAGGAAATGACCGTTGGGATGCATTTAATGCTCTGCGTGAATAGTACAACGCTGCATTTAATGATTCACACTTTTGTCAACTACCTCGAGCCTTGCTTTTGCTGCTTTTACTGACTTTGCCTTTTGTAGCTTCTAACGTTCCTTTTGTCAGTCGGAGATTATACGTTACATCCTTTCATCTTGTACTTTCTTTCTGGACTCAAATTTGTAGATAATAACGTTTGAATATCAGTGCCATCAGCTTTGGTGTAGAGCATCTTCTGTCTTCTGACTTTGAAGAGCTTGAGCGTGATACCATCAGAACTTTAGAGCTCGTTCTTCTGACTTTCATTCTTCTGATGCTTTCCAGTTCATGTTCTGATTCTGCATGACCATCTTCTGATGTCTTGCCAGAGCATATTCTGATGAAAGCCATCCAGAACTTTCTGAGTCAGTTGCTTCTGAGCGCTGATTTGTGCATACTCTTTATATATTTCCTGAAATGGAAAATGTAAAGGATTAGAGTACCACATTGTCTTATACAAAATTCAGACATAATGTTATCATCAAAACAAAGAATATTGATCAGAACATTTCTTGTTCTAACAGTTCTAACACTTAGAAAAATTTCTGAGTGTTGGAAAAGTTTGTCAACTTTGAAATGCTAATTTGATCACCTCATAACTTTGACTCCATGCATTTTTTGGAATCCATCTCCTATGGAAAAGTTTCAGCATGAAATGAGATCTTCAAGCATATCTTTGGAGCATGAAAAATGGTGGCTTGATGAAGAAGTTATAAGTCTTCAAAGTTGGGTACTTGAATATGACTTTTTCCATAACTTAGAAATTTCTCATAAACCATAATTTCATCTTTTGAAAATTTTGAGTTATTTTCTTGATTAAACTATATCAAATGGTTTCATTAATCATATTTTCATGATCCTTGAACTTAGAACTCCATAGTTGACCAAAACTTGAAAAGTCAAAGGTGATTCGTGAACAATTGACTTTTTACCAATTGAATTGCAATTTTTCAAATACCAATTAATCAAGCTCTTCTATCCAAATAAAAGATATGAGTAGGCTATAATAAAGTATCTGAGGTCTTTAAATCATGCTTTGAGCCAAGAGATCATGCTTTGACCAAAAATCAACATTTCCAATGAATTAAGTCAAAACTGTAATTTGTGTACTAGATGAATTTGAAAGTTGATGATCTTGAATTGAAGCATACTTAAGCTTGAATATTGATGAGAGAAATCAATTGAGCATATAGAAACTTGATTCCGTTTGTGAGCCACAAAATCCTAATTGTCTGAGCTCTTTGATCAATCACACTTATCTTGTGAAAGAAGTAAACAAGCAAACACATTTCTTTTTATATATTTGAGGTTAGTAATGATGCGTGAATGATCTTTATATGAGATGAATGATGATAATGATGATCAAACTCTTTTAAATTCAATGCAAATGAAGTGGGGTCTTAGGATAAAATTTGGGGTATGACAATATGAAGCTGCCCCAAACTCGCATGCATCATTTTTTGGGATGGATTGCAAGATAGAAAAAATCTTAAATGTTCTTATCACATAATGGTGTTGATGATGTTGTTGTTGTTGTTGTATTTTTTCTCATTTGATAGATTGCAAGTGCATAAAACCAATCTTGCTTTAAAGATTTGTTGTACATTTCCAACCAAAGAAATAGTACGACATTTCTTGTGTACTCCTCTCTCTTCAACAGAGAAGAGAGTTTCAACATACACAAAGAAGAGAGCTTAAACTTTAAAAAGATTTGTTATAAACAATTTATCTTAATATTATGTGTAAACAATGTAATATTTAAAAAAAATAATTATCCACCTCAGTTTTGATACAAAACCGAGATGATGTTTTAAAGGAGATGATAGTTTACCTCGGTTTTATAGTTAAACCGAGGGGTATAATAATCATATTTTACTATACAAAACTCGTCAAACAGATTTTATCATAATTCTTAATAATATGAAGCCATCCCAAAGAGAGGAAATATTTACCATAGCTACAACATATCTCTAGGATGGATTGCAAGTGCAAAAAATAAAAATTCTCATTGACTCCGGAAACATATTTCTAGTATCTTGCATGGAATCTCTAGCATCTTGCATGGGATCTCTAGCATCTAAATATTGATATCATCGAAGATTTGTTGCATACAATGTATTTTTAATATTCTTTAAAAACAATGTGATTAAAAAATAAAATGCACATTCACCTCGGTGATTTGTCATGACTCATAACCGATGTGATAATTAAGCGTTTTTTTTCTATACTATATACACCGACCTTAACAAATCTTTGTCGTCCATTTAATGATTATCTACGCTCAAGATGCTGTCATTAGTGATCCTTGTGAAATATAAGGGATATCCATTTTAAAAAGCATGTTCAATATAAAAAATCATACCTAAATGAAACATATGAAGAGCTTGAAACCTAAGAACGCTTTAAATATTTATCTATGATGGATTGCAAGAGTAGAAAAAAAATTGGGTTTGAGGTTTGTTTTCTTAAATATTTATTCGAACAGAAAATAATTTGATTTTGGGTTAATAGCTATTTACCCCCTGCCATACGGGGCCTTTACGAAAAAACCCCATGTAAAAAAAAGTCACATGGATGACCCTATAATTTTGAAAAAGTCACTATTAAAACCTTCCCAATGTCAAGTGACAACACGCAAATGTATCATATATTTGGCTTAATTTACATGAATTATTTCCTTATTTTAATTTAATTATGTTGATTTATTTCGGTATTATGTTGGTATTTTATTTTATTTCAGGTATTTGATAATTTTAGGCTTGGAAAGAAAATAATCGGAAAAAGGATCAAAATGAAGAGAATAAGAGCTAAAAAGGTGAAGAAATGGAAAAGGGCACAAATAGCAAGGACCAAGGCCCATTAAGGACCAAGGCCCATGAAGAAGCCACGCTCTGAAGAGGAAGTGACGACCGTCACCCCCCCTTACTGTCGTCCGTCAATGTTTGTTTCACTAAAGTGTGACGTTAGTCACACTTACACGCACACACAAAGTGCTTCCAAGATCCCTACATTCAAGCCTCATATTTCTCCTCTGTAAAACCAGTTCTGGAACGAGCAAGAGCAACAAATCTACAAAATCTAGCTGGAGCCAACCACTATAAATACCAGAGGCTTTTACCAAACGACTCTCTTCTCTCTTCTGCCATTTTCTGCAATTAAATTTTACGCTGTTTTTATTCCAGTTCAAGATTTATTTCCCTACCCTGTTAGCACTAGTTTTCCATATTGGGAACCTATTGTAATTGATTTTTCCTTCCAGCTTCAGAATTAGTTTTAGTTTTAAGATTCAATTTAATTTCTGCAATTCAATTTCTATTTCGGATCAAGCTATTGGTACTACCAGAATTCCAGTTTCAATTCAGTATTTAATTCAGGTTTTATTTTTAGTTGCAATTATTATTTATTCTGATTTATTGAATATGCCTGGAATAATACTATTTGCCTGCAATTCTTATTCTGGTTTGCTATTTAAAGTTATGTCCGGCTAAATATAGTATACCGGTATGTAAGGTCACATAATTGAGGGAGTCTAGTAGTGCTGACAACTCGATTTATTAATGAAAAATTATTTATCTGGCCACAATTTCTAATACTAAATTAAACCGTTTTGTTACGAGAGTAAAAAGCGATGGAAGTTAAAATCAATAAAAGCGAGAGTTTGAGGTCTTAACTGGACAGTAGAGATTGAGCATTAACCTTAAATATAGCGAGAGTACTTCAAGGTTAATTAGCCTTCATTTGATTCCAAAAATTATTTTAGACTTAAATTGATACTGCGAGAGCGCTCACTTAAGTTTAATAATAAGATCGGAATCAATAAACACGAGAGTGTAAGAGGAATGTTTTAAACTAATGATTTCTAAGGAAAGATATTTTAAAATTACGATTTTCGTTGATAGTTTACTAGATTCCCGACGTCCGACTATTACATACCAGTGTATTTCCTTATAATTCAAACTAAGTTTAATTCTCCTATTTTCCTGCCTGATCCTAATTAGTCAGATCACTAGCCTTAGATTTACTTAGTAACGATTAAATACCGTAGTTTGACTCTTAGGGTCCGTTTGGTTGGAAGTAGATGGAGGGGAGGGGAGGGGAGGGGATATTTATAAACAAATGTGTTTGGTTCATTTTTTATGAGGGGAGGGGAGGGGAGGGGAGCAAATTCCCTCCTAAACTCACTTTTTGCTCCCCTCCAAATTGGGGGGATTTGGAGGGGAGGGAAGATTCATTAATCAAAATTTTATTATTTTCCCTATTTTATCCTTAATTATTTTTTTAATTCCAAGATTGCCCTTATTGAATCATTAAAGACTAGATTTTTCTGTGTTATTTCACGTTTCATTTTTTTCTACTGTGCGGTTGCTATTTGTGACTTGTTGCTCTCAGGTGAATTTTTTCCTTTTTATTTTGTTGAATTTTCTTTTTTGATATTATGTTGTTTTTTAATAATAACAACCTCCTTATATGAGTTCTTATTTATAATATACAATAGTAATAAGATTTTTTTGTTATACTATTAGTAATAATAACAATATGCAAATATATTATATTTATGTTATAAATAAAGATTTTAAGTTTAATATTATTCGTCCAATTTTTTTAACATTCTAATATTATTTTATGTATTTTAAATTATAAAAATTATTTTATTGGGTTAGATGAATCATCAAGATTAGATAATGTTTGATTTGCGTTGAAGATCTATAGTTCAACTAAGGTGTGCTGTTGTTTATTGTTATAGTATAATTTATAAACGAACAAGTTTTTATTTGGGGAAATTTACTCAATACTATTTTTATTTAGAATTATTTTTACGAAGTACAAATAACAAAGGATAAAAAGGTAATTTAATTTTAAAATCCCTCCCCTCACCTTGTGAACCAAACAAACATGTTGTTAAAAACCCCTCCCCTCCCGTCCCCTCCCCTTCTTTGAACCAAACATATATTTAGTTAAATTCCCTCCCCTCCCTTCCCCTCCATTCCCCTCCCCTCTAATAAATTCCCTCCCCTCCCCTCCCCTCCGTTGAACCAAACAGACCCTTAGTCCCTTGGGATTCGATAATCTTTAAAGCTATGCGATAGGACTGCGCACTTGCAATCAGAATTATTAGACATACCCACTTTGTCACGATCACCAAGTCATTCAAAATGCTGATGTGTCATTGTTTTGATGTTTTTTCCATTTTCTTTAAATGTCACATGTGTTTATTCATTTATGTAAGGACAATTTTACCCTCAACCATAGATCCCAATTTTCATATGTCACCATAGATCTTCACCATATATCCAATCTTCATATGTGATGCATATTACTCCAACTTCATTCTACAGAAATTAAAACGAGCTTCCTCCAAAATATGTCACCATAGATCCAATCTTCATTTGCATAAAGATCCTTCATAGATTCCAATCTCTATAAGCATAAATCATACCATATTTATAAATATATCAATTATATTTATAATAAATATTGTTATGCTTATTATTCTATTATTTTTATGATTAAAGAATTTTAATGTGAATATTTTAAATAATAATAATAAAAATGGTGAGGTGGAGTTTTAAAAAGAAAAAAATAATTAAAACGAATAAAAAATGGAGTAGAGAGGATGATATGTGAGGTTGGAAAAATTGCTTATTGTTAGTAGTTTTTAGATATTAATCTTTAATAATAATAATAATAATAATAATAATAATAATAATAATAATAATAATAATAATAATAATAATGGTAATAGTTACAAATAATTAAAAATAAAAATTAAATTATGAAATTAGAATTAGTCCAACTCTCTCTCTCTCTCTCTTCACTTATAACTCTTAGACTAATTCAATATGCTCCTAGTTTTTAGAACTACACGCTCCTTCACTTTTTTTCTTAACTTCTATTTTGAACTTTAGATGGGTAGAAACTCTTTACGAACTAAAATAAAATTTTCTCATAAAATAATTTTCCTCACTGTTCATTTTTCAACTCAGTAACCATTCTATTTTCTTCTGGTTCTATTTCTGGGAGTACTCTTGAAAGTATGATTCGTGTAATCAAATGAGAGAGCCTTAAGAATATTTCAATTCAAAGAGAAACACATCAAAATAAGGGCTTTTTCGCCTGCAATTTAAACTAAGTTTGAGTTAGGAATTAGTTAAATGTGGTATGCATGTTTTAATGTTCTAGAGGTTTAAATAATTGAAAATAAAATGATGTAATAATAAATTAGTATCTTAATTAAATGTGTGTAGGTATGTGGATCTCGTAACTATTAAGTTATAAAACTGATACAATTTGTTTTATCTAATATATGTGGGTTTTTATACCTTGTGTGTTATCAAATATATGTGAGTTTAGTTATAAAATTTACTACTATGTCAAAACCTATTTATGTTGTGTAAAGTGTAAATGCATGGTTTGTTTATTTTAGGTGCCATGTAAACATGGACTATGTAATGGTGTATATGTATAGTGTTGTGGTATGACTAGAATTTTCTTCGGCCTAAACAGAAGAATAGATGTAGCATACAAAATTATTAAAGCTCATTAATATGTAGTCTAAGAGAATTAGTTTTAACATGAGGTACATATTCACGATGATATTTGTTTTAAAATAAATAAATAAAATGATAATTTATTTAAATTATTGTAGAGCGTTGCCTTAGTGGTGGGTAGAGATTTATGTGTGGATGCCTTAGTGGCGGATAATTATATTTTTCATCATATATGGCATGACATATGCATTTCTGTGTGGTGCCTTAGTGGCGGGTTATTTTTCTCATTCATATGAGATGAATTCTTTGTGGTGCCTTAGTGGTGGGCTGAAATATCCAGATCATATAGTTTAGGGACATGCATATTCGGCATATGAAAAACATAAGATTGTCATACCCCAAATTTGTCCTACCCTTTTGTTTTTAACTGGCTTAGGCTTTACATTCATATGCATACTTCCATTAGGTCATCTTACATATCATGCATCATTAATCAAATAACATGGCATTGGGATCAAGGACTTTGAAACCCTAGAGCTTCATATTAAATTTGAGGCGTTCATGGCAACTGAAATCTGATTCTTCTCATGTTTCAAGCGGTAAAGTGGGGGATCAGGGTTTATCTCCCTATGGTTGACCAAAGGTAAGGTTTTCACCTGCTGCGTTTGGGCTGGAGGAAGCTTCCAACTGAGGATTGTCGAATTAGGTTCTCTCATCCGCGGTTTTCTCATGGCATTGTAATTTTTGTTCTGAGACCATTGTTGAACCATGGTGCAAGAGGATGAACTTAAAGATCGCATTGTACTCAGGGTATCATTCGTGCTAACGCTTGTTGCTTGATACGCAAGTTGGTTTGAATTGGCAAATTACATTGAGTTAAAGGGTTTATTGAAGATCAAGTTGATTGGAATTATTCATTAAGATTTAAGGTGGATTTGCGTTCAAAAATAAGTGAGGTTCTTAAGTAGTTGCATGGGATTATTGATGAAAGTTACAACACTCAAGTTCATCATAATGTTATTGCAAATATCTACCTTTAATTCAAGTTCTATTCATTTCATGAGTCATTGGTTTGCAAAAAAGGATCAAAGTCCATTATCAAATTATACAAAAGCCCGTGTCTTTATTCAATAAAAAAAAAGTCCATTACAAACATTACAAAAAGTCCAGTCCATTACAAAAAAGCGTACAAAAGGATTCCACCATTCAAAAATCCCAAGCCTCGATTCATCTTCAGGAAGCCACTCCAAACTTGCATATCATGTTCAAAATCCAAAGCAGCATACCCGACACCGACTTGCAGCTCCAATAGAAAACAATTTGCACAGCCTGCACAATTCAAAAATCTCAGTTGAGCCAACAAAAATCTTACACAAACAAACCGGTTCGACAAACCGAATAAAACCGAAGCTGAACCAGTTCTAAATTAGACCAACAAAATTCAACAAAACAGGATAAGAGAATTCGCTAACAGGGAAAGAATCATCTGACAAAAAACCGGGAAGGGAAGGAAAATAAAATAAAGATAAAACTCGAATTCTAGCTCAGCATAACCTCATAATGTCAATTAACAGAATCGGTGACAAAAATGGGACTCACCATAACAGAACTGGGGATTCAATCCAAGGACCTCTCTCTCCGTTTTGCTTCTTCATGTAACTGACCTAACTGAATCGTAACTGAAATCCAACAGAAAAATCAGGGAGATGAGAGGAGTAACTAACATGGAGAAACCTCTATATAACAACACCTGCACCACCTCAATGTTCTTCTTCCACCTTCTCCACCATTTTTCCAGATTCACACCTTCCATCATCACTTTCCTCAAGCTTCCACTCTCCACCATTTTTCATCATCTTCACCACTTCTACAAATTCAGTTCTCCCTCCTCTTCAAACTTCTTCACTCGTCAACCATTTTCAATCTCAGAACTTCCTCTTCATCATCATTCATATACCAACCGAAAAAGAATCAGAAAAGGGAAGGGAAAAAGAGAAGAAGAATCGTAACTGAAAACAAGAATTGAAACTCACCTCTACCAAATTTGTAACCAAACTTCAGATTCAAGAACCTCTTCATCATCATCGATTCATCTTCTTCACCACTTCTACAATCTTCATCGCCAATCATCATCGCTCTCAAATTTCTGCAAATTAAATGTAAAGAACAAGATCATCGCAAGAGAAGGTCTAACGGAAAAGTTACAGAAAAGTCATTACCGATTCATCGTCTTCACCTTCTCTGAGATTGCAATCTCTGAATTCTTTGTTCCTCTACCGAAGCTGCATCAAGAATGCACAACATCACGCCTTCGTCATCAATCATCGGCAATCCTCACCGCAAATTAACCTTCAACAATCTATCATCATCGATCTTCACCACCATTGCTTCAATCATCATTATCATCGCAACCACGCAACAATAATGACACCTTCACATCAACTTCAACAGAACGAACACAGTGAGAGCTAATCGAGAGAGGTTGTTATGTTGCTTTGATTGAATCAGAGCGGAAAGCTTGGGACGGAGAGGTCGAGATGAAAGGAGAATTCTCCGGCCGTCACTGCGAGAGATACGAGTCGAGAGGAGTGGCGGAGAGGATGAGAGTTCGCCGGAGGGGGAGAACTGGCGTTAGTCTTCCGACCACCGCGTTTAGCATCGAGAGCGGTTGAGAGGCGAGTGAGAGAGGGATTGGCTTCACAGAGGAATATTGATGAATCGAACGGAGACAGAAGGGACTGATTGGAGGAGACTGATCGAAGGTTGTGAGCAGGGGGTGGCGCCGCCGAACACGTCGTGAGAGCAAAGAGAAGAGAGAGCTTCGTTCATCTCAATGGTCACAATTCTATACCCTAATCCCTTTCCAATTTTGTTTGATTAATTGAAGATAATGAGTGTTTAATTGAGTTAATTGAGCCTGTTAATCTGACATTATTTGTTAATTGAATCAAAGAGGTGAATAATGGGATGATGTGTGTAGTTGGATCGATACACTTCTTTGGGCCATATTATCTGCTGTCTACACCCCCCATTGGCCTGGGTTTCATTTTTTTATTAAAAACTGTGACGGAAACATCATATTGGACTATCAGCAATGGGCCTGCGCCCTTACCTCTGCCTGCACCATGGTTTTTCACACTTAAACCCCCCTTGAGTTCACATTAGAATTAGTTTTGTTACTAGTTTATTTTCTTTTATCTTTAGCATATAAAATTAATCATTGTTGTTAGATTAGCTTTTTTCTTTTCGTAATAAAATGACAAAATCATAATAAAACTTGTTAGGTTTTAGGAGTTAATCGTGATACTATTTTGTTAGATTTTAGAAATGAATCGTATAGTTTATTTTGGTAGCATTTTGTTAATAAAATGACATGAAAATACTAGTTTAGGCTTATTAGAATTTAGGTTCTTTAAGTGTAATTTAGACTTGAATTAGAATTCCCTTAACGCCATAAAAAGCTTATAAAAAATAGTAGTATTTTAGTGTAATTTTGCATTAGTACTTGTATTGTTTTTGTACCATTTCCATGCTACTTTTCTGTATAATTGTTGTGTGACTTTGTTGTTTGTATTTTTGGCCTTATTTTAGGCCTATGTTGTTAATACCACTTGTATGCTTCTTATAGAATCTACCCCATGTTAACATTAGGATTTAGACTTGTATAGACAACTTAGACTAGAATTTAGATATAGTTCCCTATTGCATTCTTTTTCTTTTTCAACTCTTTAAAACATTAATAAAAGGAAGATGCGAATCACATTAAGCAAGTGATAGAGAAATGAGTGGGATTCATTCCCTAATCTATTCCTCAATCACTTAGTGACATAGAAGCGAGTGGGATTCATTCCCTAATCTGTCTCTCGGTCACTACTTAATGGGAGAGAAACGAGTGGGATTCATTCCCTAATCTGTTTCTCAAACATTAATTAATGGGAGAGAAATGAGTGAGATTCATTCTCTAATCTGTTTCTCAAACATTACATAATGGGATGGAAGTGAGTGGGATTCATTCCCTAATCTGCTTCTCGATCATTATACATTTTATGTGATTCGAATCGTGAAGTAAATTCCTCTAAAAAACACCAACCAAAAAACGCATAAAACACATAACAATGGTTCAGACTAAAGCAAAGTAGAGAAAGTGGTGAGTGGCCCGGTATTGGGAACTGTTCATCACTCATCTATCCTAAAAGACACAAACCAAGCATTTCTTTTTCTTTTGCCTCGTTGGCACCTAAGGGCAATGTCATTTCCGTTCGTACGCATCGTAGGTCTTCCCTTATGCAAGAACGTGAACGTTGACTCCGCCCAATTAAAAAACACAAAAACAAACAGAAAATCTTTAGCCGAGCTACGGTAACTCTGATTCCTGAAAAGGATACGTAGGCAGCGGGGTAGGGCCCGTGCGAGTACAATTCTTTATTTTCCCTACATTTTGCATTCATTTCGCATTTAGACATAGACATAGTATACACCCATTAGATAGAAACAGACATAGGTGGATACCATCGAGTACGATGGGCGTGAGGGGTGCTAATACCTTCCCCTCGCGTAACCAACTCCCGTACCTAGATTCTCTGGTCGCAAGACCTTGTTCCTTCCTTTGTTAGGTTTTCTGATATTCCTTTCCCTTATGGGATAAATATATTGGTGGCGACTCTGTTCATTTTTTCGCGAGCGTGCGACAGCTGGCGACTCTGCTGGGGATGTTGCTAGACCTATTGCGGGTCCATCCTTAGTGAGTCGATCCTAGCCTATCCGTTTGTTTGTTTATTTACTGGGAGTGCTATGTTTTGTCTATACGTGCATTTTTTTATTTTATGTATTTGTTTTATGTTTCGCATGTCGTGCTTACTTTCCCGCTTGCATATCATGTTTATTTTCCGCATGCATCTGGACTGGATTGGGATCCCCTTCGGGACCATATATTCTCACTGTTTGCAGGTTGGGTGGGATGTTCTATGAGGTAAAAGGCCCAATACCCAGGCCAGAGTGACACATAGGATACCTAGGATAGAGTGGATAGTCATGACGCCAACAGAATGTCAGGTTCTGTTGATTGCGATCATGAGACCCACGACCAGTCGAGGTTCAAATGAGATACCGTTGTTGGCATGTATTTGCGATAATGATGGTGTTTCAGGAGAACTGATAACGCTGGAAGCCGTTGACCTACCTTGACCTAGACTACACCTGTGAGTGGGGTGGGATATACATGACAGGTACCGTTGGTGACTATTCTGTTCTGTTGGTGACTATTCTGTTCTGTTGGTGACTATTGGTTTTCCTGGTATTCAAAAAGGTGTCGGACCTTTGATCCTGTGACATTTGACCTGTATCAGTTATTAAGAGGATTGTACAGTGGTTACTAAGATTATATGGACCGTTGATCCCATGCTCTTGCATTGCATAACATCATTGCTTTGTCCACTTCATTTATGAAAGATCCTAAAGTCTATTTCCAAAAAAAAAGGGGAGGAAAAAAGGAAAAAGAAAAGAAAAGATACTCCATATAAAACAAAGTCTTGATTCCGAAAAAAAAAAAAAGAAAAAGCAAAAAAGAAAAGAAAAGATATTCTATACAAAAAAAAAAGAGAAGCTTTGATTCCAAAAAAAGAAAAATGAAAGTGTGTGAAAAGACTTTAGGATCTCTCATAAATGAAACATGCATTCATACTATCATGCATTTCATGGTTCTATCAGAAGCTTGTGGGGGCCTTTTCTACTCAGACTTTGACATCAACAAGACAATTGGCTTCTTACCGCTATGTGCTCAAAAGTTAACATTGGAACAACTCTGTGGGCTTTTTACTGAGATAAGAACAAAAATGGGAGCTAACATGAATTAGTGTGTGGAGGTTATTCAAGCCTTTTCTCTCTGACAAGAAGAGTTGAGACAAGTTCTTCAAAGGCCAAAGGCAATGTTAATCTCACCTCAAAAGAAGGTCCTATGAATCAGAATGTCTGAAATAATATTGAGATTCCTATTCTTGGTAAGGAGCATTCATATCATTGAAGTCTTCAAGTTTCCGATTATTGAAGTTGACAAAAGGTTCCACCTTTTTGAAAGAAGATTGAAAACCATAAAAGTCGTGACTCTACTGATTCATATGTTGTTGGTTTGTGCCTAATGCCTGATATCAAGAAATGCAAGGATCATCCACTCTCACTCCTAATGATGGATATTGAAGCTAAATTGATAATCATCTCCTGTACATGTGTGGAAGTTGCTTGGGGCTCCCGCACGAGGGATAAGCAAGACATACTCTTATCTTGAGCATTGCGCCATTCGCATTGCTCGAATCCCTAAAAGCATTACAAATTCCTATGTGACTTCGTCAGAATCTTCTTCCGTGGGGTAATCAAGGGTGTTCTTCATAATGCTTCTCATTCTCAAGGTTCTACTTCATATATCAGTTGCCTTTTCTCAGGATCTCCTCCTCAGTGGCCTTGCTAGTTAACAGAGACAAGAAGAACATGAGAAACAAATTGATGTGATTCTATTGCCTTGTACTCATTCGTTTCCTTATTTGTTGGAATCACAATTGGTTAAGCTTCTAGTATTGGGTCTTCTTCACCACAAGTAGCTCTCTTGAGTTGATGATCATACAAGATTCTTTCCATTTAGGATGGCGATTACTACTCTAGCAACTATGCTTGGGGCTCCCGCACGAGGGATAAGCAAGACGTACTCTTATCTTGAGCATTGCATCATTCGCATTGCTCGAATCCCTAAAGCAAGGCAAAAGTTTACAACTCTTGGGTGACTTTGTTGGAGTTCTCTTTTTAAGTAATCTGAAGTGTTTGGAAGGAACTGCAGAAAGTATTCAAGCTCAATAAGTCCAGACGGAGTCAAGTCTCCTCAACAATGGCAGTCATTCAGTTCTTCATTGCATTCTCATTCGTAACATTTCATTGTTTGTTTAAGCATTTATAGCATGTAAAAACTTGTTAATTTCTGAATGAAAATCATAATACATTGTCTATGTTTGTCTTGAAGTAATCCTTTCGTTATCACTCATAAAATGTTTTTGGCATTACGATACCAACTTTACTAATTGCTTGCTTATGCAAAAAGCTGAGGGAGAATGATGAAAGATAAAAATGAAAAATCTCTAATCATGGGTTTTCGAATAAAAACCCTACTGAGGATGTACAGGCATTATTTCAAATCCCCAAACACCGGAGATATAAGGGAGATAGACCCTCGTTAACCCCTTTGAGCCTTGGAGAAGGAGTTTCTTTTCTAATCATAAAAACCCTTATTTTAACCTTGGGGCAGGGTAGTGTTCATTTAACTTGATTGAGTGTTCAAAACTCACCAAAAGGGTATGCATCTAAGGATACAACGGTGGTTATCCTTCAAAAGGTTGAGGAATGTCAAAACCGCAATGATTATCCTTATTCCATCAAGAGATCAAGAGATGATAATACCGCAATGGTTATCCCTCATCAATCAAAGAATGAGGCAGTCACAATCTTTCAAACAAATCGAGAGCAACGCGATATCACACGACTTGTTCAAAAAAAAAATAGAATAAAAAAAAAGAGCCCGCTAAGTCAACAACTTGAAAACAAGTGACTTAAGCAAAAAGTTAGGGCATCCCGCTGGACTCCAAAATAAAATTCAAGAGAATTTGTCCAGGCAAAAGTTAGGGAAAGCAGAAGCGAAAAATAAGGATTACAAAATAAAGATCCTCATCAAAAGAACAAAGTTGTGTGATCAGACACCAAAAAAGAAACTGAGTGACTGCCATGTCCAAAAAAACCTCATTGATTCCTCAATCATTCCAAATTCCCTGTGAGGAATGAACACTCCTGTCGAGTTAATTGAACTTAGGAGCGGAGAACATCACGAAGGGGGTGGGCACCAAATAATTTTGAGCCTAAAAATCCTTTGTTTTCTAAAAACCGTGAACCCGGCCAAGTTATAACCCTTAAATGTCCTAATTGAAGTAGGGTTTATTTTGAAAGAAATCCGATGAGATAGCGTTTAACTGACTCTCAATGAAGCGAGACACATGTCTATGTTGGTATCGTATGCTTTCTTTTTTCTTCCATATGCAAAAATCGAGGTTGTGTCAACTAGTGATTCGGTCACAAGAGGTTGCAACCTCATTTCATAAAAAGTTTTAAAACTTCAAGACTAACATACACTTTGCATTAGAATCATCATTCTTAGAATTAACATTCTCTTGCATGCAAAATATGTGCTTAACATCAAGGAAATTTTCAAGGATGAGAATTAGTGAGTAACTTGGTCATGTAAGAGTGCAGGAGACTTGAGAATTCCAAGGAGTAAAAGCTAATCATCTCAAATGTTGACCATCAAGGGGCATGTTCCCTAAAGAAATCCGTTGGGCATGAACAGTTGATGCATTCTTTGATTACTCTGTGGGGAAGAGTTTGAAGACTCCGTTGAGCGTGGTAAAATTGTTTCCATATTTGTTTGACTTCAAAACAAAGAAAGCTTGAGGATTCTAGTAAGACGTGCCTAATCAGGGGCAATTGAATCGAGGTTTGACCTCTCTAATTTGGCATATCTAGGGCATTCAAGTCGAGGAATCTCTCTCAAATTCAACCAATCTGGGGCAGTTACGTCGAGATTTGACAAATCTCTCCAAGGATCCACTGGGGCAATTTCCTTCATGGGTCATGAAACTTGGGGCACGATCTTCTGAGTTTTATTGTCCTCTCCCTAATCATAGGAGTTTATTTCTCCTGGAACCTTGGTCTCTCCCCAAGCATGGAGTTTATTTCTCCCGAGAGTTTGTTCCATTCCTCAAGCATAGGAGTTTTATTTCTCCTAGGAGTTGTCCTACTTCCCTAACCAAGGCTCATTACCTGGATTTCTCATCCCCAACATGGTGAATTGAGGGAATCTCCTCAAGTTGAAAATCTTCCAAGCAGTGGCACGTGGTGAGAAGTCCAAAGTCATTCTATGTTCTGGAAGACAACAACAAGAGTGTGCTCTTACAAGTCAAAGTCCAATATCTTTTGGCACCTCTACATGGTCCTTAACACTAAGGGGATTCTCCCTGGTGTTTACATCACTAATGCCTTTATTTGGCACTCTGCATATAGTATTCATCGCATATAACATTGCATCCTCAAAAGCGTAGCATATCCATCAAAATGGAGCATTACGCCATAGAAAAATTCAAACATGCATACGAAGCATAAGCCAGATAGTACAAATCAGCATTCATTCAAGACAACGATACTTCCCCACATAAAAAGTTGTCCTTACAAACTCCGATTGATATCTGCTACCACATTACAAATCTCCTTATGCCACGGTGCCAATACCTGGTGTCCTCAATCCCCAGAAGAAGTCTCGTTTTTTCTCTCCAGTATGGATCAGACACAATGTCTTTCTTCGTCAGAATCGTTGTCTCCGAGGTTATTTCCCGTGTGCTGCGTGCAAATTAGAGTGCGAATGAGGGTGGGCATTCAACCCATCTCATTTTTCAATCGTTTGAATAACCATACTTGGTGTGTGGCAATTCGAACGATTGCCACTCTTGAAGACCCCGCTTTTGGCCTGAGGGACTAATGTAATTCTTATGCTTCGCAAGCATCAACATCTTCGTGATTATGTCTTTTGATCGAGTCTAGTCGTCACTAGTCTCCGTGTTCCCTTCCCCCGTATGGGAAAACTTTTCAGGTCCAACCCCCGTGTTGTGTATCGTTTGCCTCCCGTCCTGGAAAACCATTTCAAAACCAATTCCCAATCCCTGGCCTCAGTGTTGTTAATAATCTTCTCTTGCTCCGGTCTCATTGTTGATCCTCATCTTTTTTCCTGTGGATCGTAGGTCCGTTGACCTTATCCTCATCTTTTTTATTTCTTGTGGATCGTAGGTCTGTTGACCTTATCCTCATCTTTTTCATTCTTGTGGATCGTAGGTCCGTTGACCTTATCCTCACCTTTTCCAATTCTTGTGGATCGTAGGTCCGTTGACCTTATCCTCATCTCTTTCATTTCTTGTGGATCGTAAGTCCGTTGACCTTATCCTCATCTTTTCCAATTCTTGTGGATCGTAGGTCCGTTGACCTTATCCTCATCTTTTTCATTTCTTGTGGATCGTAGGTCCGTTGACCTTATCCTCATCTTTTTCATTCTTGTGGATCGTAGGTCCGTTGACCTTATCCTCATCTTTTTCATTTCTTGTGGATCGTAGGTCCGTTGACCTTATCCTCATCTTTTTCATTCTTGTGGATCGTAGGTCCGTTGACCTTATCCTCATCTTTTTCATTTCTTGTGGATCGTAGGTCCGTTGACCTTATCCTCATCTTTTTCATTCTTGTGGATCGTAGGTCTGTTGACCTTATCCTCATCTTTCTCATTTCATGTGGATCGTAGGTCCGTTGACCTTATCCTCATCTTTTTCATTTCTTGTGGATCGTAGGTCCGTTGACCTTATCCTCATCTTTTTCATTTCTTGTGGATCGTAGGTCCGTTGACCTTATCCTCATCTTTTCCATTTCTTGTGGATCGTAGGTCCGTTGACCTTATCCTCATCTTTTTCATTTCTTGTGGATCGTAGGTCCGTTGACCTTATCCTCATCTTTTTCGTTTCTTGTGGATCGTAGGTCCGTTGACCTTATCCTCATCTTTTTCATTTCTTGGGGATCGTAGGTCCGTTGACCTTATCCTCATCTTTTTCAATTCTTGTGGGTCGTAGGTCCGTTAACCTTACCCTAGTTTCGAGTCACGGATCGTAGGTCCTACCTTTCCATCAAACCCGTATTTTCCAACCACAGTTTCAGACAACAATCATTTCCTTTGAGAACCTTGTATTGGCACTTTGGCTACGTTACAAGCTATCACCATTCAACCATTGCTTACCATAAAACATTTCCATCAGAAAAACAAAAATTCTCTTTCCCCAGCAGATATCAAGACACAAATAAAGGAACAAAAACCACTCCATCTCCTCAGGACAAATTTCAGGTCTTCGGTATTTAATCTTCTTCTACTTCGAATGTTCGAAAGGCTGGCGCCAATCTCACCTTCGAGTATAAGACGATTAAATAGGGGCAGCTGTCATACCCCAAATTTGTCCTACCCTTTTGTTTTTAACTGGCTTAGGCTTTACATTCATATGCATACTTCCATTAGGTTATCTTACATATCATGCATCATTAATCAAATAACATGGCATTGGGATCAAGGACTTTGAAACCCTAGAGCTTCATATTAAATTTGAGGCGTTCATGGCAACTGAAGTCTGATTCTTCTCATGTTTCAAGCGGTAAAGTGGGGGATCAGGGTTTATCTCCCTATGGTTGACCAAAGGTAAGGTTTTCACCTGCTGCGTTTGGGCTGGAGGAAGCTTCCAACTGAGGATTGTCGAATTAGGTTCTCTCATCCGCGGTTTTCTCATGGCATTGTAATTTTTGTTCTGAGACCATTGATGAACCATGGTGCAAGAGGATGAACTTAAATATCGCATTGTACTCAGGGTATCATTCGTGCTAACGCTTGTTGCTTGATACGCAAGTTGGTTTGAATTGGCAAATTACATTGAGTTAAAGGGTTTATTGAAGATCAAGTTGATTGGAATTATTCATTAAGATTTAAGGTGGATTTGCGTTCAAAAATAAGTGAGGTTCTTAAGTAGTTGCATGGGATTATTGATGAAAGTTACAACACTCAAGTTCATCATAATGTTATTGCAAATATCTACCTTTAATTCAAGTTCTATTCATTTCATGAGTCATTGGTTTGCAAAAAAGGATCAAAGTCCATTATCAAATTATACAAAAGCCCGTGTCTTTATTCAATAAAAAAAAAAGTCCATTACAAACATTACAAAAAGTCCAGTCCATTACAAAAAAGCGTACAAAAGGATTCCACCATTCAAAAATCCCAAGCCTCGATTCATCTTCAGGAAGCCACTCCAAACTTGCATATCATGTTCAAAATCCAAAGCAGCATACCCGACATCGACTTGCAGCTCCAATAGAAAACAATTTGCACAGCCTGCACAATTCAAAAATCTCAGTTGAGCCAACAAAAATCTTACACAAATAAACCGGTTCGACAAACCGAATAAAACCGAAGCTGAACCAGTTTTAAATTAGACCAACAAAATTCAACAAAACAGGATAAGAGAATTCGCTAACAGGGAAAGAATCATCTGACAAAAAACCGGGAAGGGAAGGAAAATAGAATAAAGATAAAACTCGAATTCTAGCTCAGCATAACCTCATAATGTCAATTAACAGAATCGGTGACAAAAATGGGACTCACCATAACAGAACTGGGGACTCAATCCAAGGACCTCTCTCTCCGTTTTGCTTCTTCATGTAACTGACCTAACTGAATCGTAACTGAAATCCAACAGAAAAATCAGGGAGATGAGAGGAGTAACTAACATGGAGAAACCTCTATATAACAACACCTGCACCACCTCAATGTTCTTCTTCCACCTTCTCCACCATTTTTCCAGATTCACACCTTCCATCATCACTTTCCTCAAGCTTCCACTCTCCACCATTTTTCATCATCTTCACCACTTCTACAAATTCAGTTCTCCCTCCTCTTCAAACTTCTTCACTCGTCAACCATTTTCAATCTCAGAACTTCCTCTTCATCATCATTCATATACCAACCGAAAAAGAATCAGAAAAGGGAAGGGAAAAAGAGAAGAAGAATCGTAACTGAAAACAAGAATTGAAACTCACCTCTACCAAATTTGTAACCAAACTTCAGATTCAAGAACCTCTTCATCATCATCGATTCATCTTCTTCACCACTTCTACAATCTTCATCGCCAATCATCATCGCTCTCAAATTTCTGCAAATTAAATGTAAAGAACAAGATCATCGCAAGAGAAGGTCTAACGGAAAAGTTACAGAAAAGTCATTACCGATTCATCGTCTTCACCTTCTCTGAGATTGCAATCTCTGAATTCTTTGTTCCTCTACCGAAGCTGCATCAAGAATGCACAACATCACGCCTTCGTCATCAATCATCGGCAATCCTCACCGCAAATTAACCTTCAACAATCTATCATCATCGATCTTCACCACCATTGCTTCAATCATCATTATCATCGCAACCACGCAACAATAATGACACCTTCACATCAACTACAATAGAACGAGCACAGTGAGAGATAATCGAGAGAGGTTGTTATGTTGCTTTGATTGAATCAGAGCGGAAAGCTTGGGACGGAGAGGTCGAGATGAAAGGAGAATTCTCCGGCTGTCACTGCGAGAGATACGAGTTGAGAGGAGTGGCGGAGAGGATGAGAGTTCGCCGGAGGGGGAGAACTGGCGTTAGTCTTCCGACCACCGCGTTTAGCATCGAGAGCGGTTGAGAGGCGAGTGAGAGAGGGATTGGCTTCACAGAGGAATATTGATGAATCGAACGGAGACAGAAGGGACTGATTGGAGGAGACTGATCGAAGGCTGTGAGCAGGGGGTGGCGTCGCCGAACACGTCGTGAGAGCAAAGAGAAGAGAGAGCTTCGTTCATCTCAATGGTCACAATTCTATACCCTAATCCCTTTCCAATTTTGTTTGATTAATTGAAGATAATGAGTGTTTAATTGAGTTAATTGAGCCTGTTAATCTGACATTATTTGTTAATTGAATCAAAGAGGTGAATAATGGGATGATGTGTGTAGTTGGATCGATACACTTCTTTGGGCCATATTATCTGCTGTCTACACCCCCCATTGGCCTGGGTTTCATTTTTTTATTAAAAACTGTGACGGAAACATCATATTGGACTATCAGCAATGGGCCTGCGCCCTTACCTCTGCCTGCACCATGGTTTTTCACACTTAAACCCCCCTTGAGTTCACATTAGAATTAGTTTTGTTACTAGTTTATTTTCTTTTATATTTAGCATATAAAATTAATCATTGTTGTTAGATTAGCTTTTTTCTTTTCGTAATAAAATGACAAAATCATAATAAAACTTGTTAGGTTTTAGGAGTTAATCGTGATACTATTTTGTTAGATTTTAGAAATGAATCGTATAGTTTATTTTGGTAGCATTTTGTTAATAAAATGACATGAAAATACTAGTTTAGGCTTATTAGAATTTAGGTTCTTTAAGTGTAATTTAGACTTGAATTAGAATTCCCTTAACCCCATAAAAAGCTTATAAAAAATAGTAGTATTTTAGTGTAATTTTGCATTAGTACTTGTATTGTTTTTGTACCATTTCCATGCTACTTTTCTGTATAATTGTTGTGTGACTTTGTTGTTTGTATTTTTGGCCTTATTTTAGGCCTATGTTGTTAATACCACTTGTATGCTTCTTATAGAATCTACCCCATGTTAACATTAGGATTTAGACTTGTATAGACAACTTAGACTAGAATTTAGATATAGTTCCCTATTGCATTCTTTTTCTTTTTCAACTCTTTAAAACATTAATAAAAGGAAGATGCGAATCACATTAAGCAAGTGATAGAGAAATGAGTGGGATTTATTCCCTAATCTATTCCTCAATCACTTAGTGACATAGAAGCGAGTGGGATTCATTCCCTAATATGTCTCTCGGTCACTACTTAATGGGAGAGAAACGAGTGGGATTCATTCCCTAATCTGTTTCTCAAACATTAATTAATGGGAGAGAAATGAGTGAGATTCATTCTCTAATCTGTTTCTCAAACATTACATAATGGGATGGAAGTGAGTGGGATTCATTCCCTAATCTGCTTCTCGATCATTATACATTTTATGTGATTCGAATCGTGAAGTAAATTCCTCTAAAAAACACCAACCAAAAAACGCATAAAACACATAACAATGGTTCAGACTAAAGCAAAGTAGAGAAAGTGGTGAGTGGCCCGGTATTAGGAACTGTTCATCACTCATCTATCCTAAAAGACACAAACCAAGCATTTCTTTTTCTTTTGCCTCGTTGGCACCTAAGGGCAATGTCATTTCCGTTCGTACGCATCGTAGGTCTTCCCTTATGCAAGAACGTGAACGTTGACTCCGCCCAATTAAAAAACACAAAAACAAACAGAAAATCTTTAGCCGAGCTACGGTAACTCTGATTCCTGAAAAGGATACGTAGGCAGCGGGGTAGGGCCCGTGCGAGTACAATTCTTTATTTTCCCTACATTTTGCATTCATTTCGCATTTAGACATAGATATAGTATACACCCATTAGATAGAAACAGACATAGGTGGATACCATCGAGTACGATGGGCGTGAGGGGTGCTAATACCTTCCCCTCGCGTAACCGACTCCCGTACCTAGATTCTCTGGTCGCAAGACCTTGTTCCTTCCTTTGTTAGGTTTTCTGATATTCCTTTCCCTTATGGGATAAATATATTGGTGGCGACTCTGTTCATTTTTTCGCGAGCGTGCGACAAAGATGGATTGTTGATAATTGTGATTAATGCTTATGTGTATTCCGTTTTAAGTATACGGTTTAGTTGTTGTAATTTTCGTGAGTACTTTTATTTACTTATCTTGGATAGGATATGTATAGTTATATTTATCTGATTTTTAACTCCCATTTAGTTTACTTTTGGCGTGGATAATTGACCCTTACAACAATATTTTAGGTACAAATGTGGAGTTTCAAAGTGATTGATGCTTGCTTGATGCGTGATTGCGGGGAAGAATGGGTTTTCAAAATAAATATGTTCCAGTAGTTTATAGCTTGATCGCTCTATATTTGAAATTATTTATTTATTTACTTTCCTTTGAAAGAACTAGAAATGCGGTGATTTTTCCGCTTATGAACTTGAATTTTCACAAAGCTTGATTAATTTCATAACCTTTTATTTCATTTAAACAAGTATTTTAATTATTTCTGAATCATGCATCGGATGAAAATCTGGGGCGTTACAATATCTTCATCACCATTTCCAAGCACAAAAACTTAACTAGAAAATATCATTATCGGTTCACCTTCAAAAACCTGCTTTAAAACTGATCTACACAATTTTCAATCCATATCATTAGCTCAACTATAACTTCATCAAGTTCTTCATTACCGATTCCTTTGAAGCAACAAACTCAGAGACGCATCTCAGAAAGACGATTCTGAACTCTGCACTCAAAGTTTCAGGCGAGCTATTCACGAATCAATTTCGAATGGAGGAAAGACGAATCAAATGACGTACCGGAGATATCCCGAATAAATCGTCATCTTCAAGAAGAGATACGAGCAAAGAGGAATGATTCAAAGCTTTGTATTGAAGTTGAAGAAGAGGGAGAAATTGAAGAAGGTATGAATAGTGAGAGAGTTGAGGGTAAAATTGTCCTTACATAAATGAATAAACACATGTGGCATTTAAAGAAAATGAAAAAAAACAGAAAAACAATGACACATCAGCATTTTGGATGACTTGGCGTGAGGAAGGTTTTAATAGTGACTTTTTCAAAATTATAGGGTCATCCATGTGACTCTTTTTTTTACAGGGGGATTTTTCATAAAGGCCCCATATGGCAGGGGGTAAATAGCTATTAACCCTTTGATTTTTGATATTAATTATCTTACTCTTTTTTTCATCAAAAACAATTATATGTAAGATCCAACAGAAGATCTTCCTCAAGATTCAATAATTCGAAGATCTAAAGTCTAAATCTTGAAGGAATTTTATTTTTATCTAGATCCCTGGGGAATTTGATTTTATCTTGAACTATAGGGAATTTGACTTGTATTTTAATTTTAATATTATGTGTAAAGAATGTAATATTGGATAAATAATGTAATATTATGGGTAAACAATGTAACAACTTAAAAAAAATCATACCCCTCGTTACTTTGTATAAACCGAGATAAAAGATGCGCTAGTTTTGAAAAAAATAAAAATGCAGTTTTCGGAGTTTGAACCCATGTACATATAACTATACCCCTTGGTTTTCTAATCACTGAGTGTTAAGTGGAAAATTTTCATGACGCCCTTTGTTACCTTGCTACTTTAGCCGAGGTAATATATATTTCGCGTCCAAGGTTAAAAGCGTTATTTGTTGTAGTGAATGCAATGTACTCGTTACCTCTACTTCAATATACATATGATTTCAAAGTTTTTGGAAGTCAGAGATATGTTACTGAACTATCCACTTGTCACTGAACTGAAGTCCTACCTACCTCTAATCTATATGATGTATGAATGCAAGACAAGACATATAATATACATCTTTACTTTCATCATCATTTCTCGTCACTGGTTCCTCTTGAACCTAATACTCAACATAATGGTCAACAATGAGGCCACAACACATGTTTTCACTGAAACAAATCAATACCAGTATAACTCAATACAATCATCATAATTGTACAGTTTCTCAGTAAAACTCGTCATTATAACATTCATATAACCACTATAAACAACCCAGCATCGCAACTCAACACCTATAACCCTCAAATTCATAATTATATACTTATTCCATAATCATCCATAAGATCCTCACAAGTAAAACATTTCATTCATATTTCCATGTACATGTTTAATCTCTAAAATATTATTATAAGTTAGTATTATGCGTTAGCTATCCAACGCTTCGAATCGCACCTCAAACAGAGTCACGAAACTCAAGTTATGCACGAAAACGCCGCACTTAGTACAAAAATTCAAGAAACTGTTACGGCCGCTCGTAGCGAATGCTACATCCCATAGTGACCCCCCAGGCCAAACCCCATTTAGGCACGCCTCTGGTACAAAAACTAGAGGCCTGCTATGGTCGCCTGTAGCAGCGCCCAGAAAACCCGAAAATTTGTTTCGTAATTTTGTGCAATCGCTTATGTTTTTCAATCTTGTATCAGACCCAAACCTCAATATTTGACATCTAACAATCCCAAAACATATCACACATCAAAGTGCACAAATATTATGAGATCCATCATTTCCTAACATCAAAACAACATTATCTCATCAATTGACCATTGTTATTCATCAAAACTTACAATAGCAGACGGGGAAAGGTTGTCACGTCCTCCGACATCAACCCCTCAAATGGATAAAACAATTAGATAGTTAGCTCAAAGTGAAAAAGTCTAATGATAATTTAGCAAGTGTACTAAATATATCAAAGTAATAAAATTTAGGGTTAAATATACGATGCCCCTACCAATAGGGCGAGTCTTTTTACCCCCTTAAGAATATTTTTTATGATTCCACCCTTATAAAATAAAGATTTCATTTGCAGAAGCCCCCATTTCACTATTTGGCTGACTGGGCATGAGAATCTTCCAATGTGGCATGGCTTGAGTTGCTGAGTTGGATTAATGTTGATTCCTCCCCTTAAAAAACAAACAATTTTTTTTTGTAACATCCAAGATTCGAACCTGGCTCCATTAGGTTGAGAAGAGAAACACCCACCCACAAGGCTATTTGATTTCTGTTGAACATAATTGCCTCAAAATTAATTAATATAAAAATCAATTGAACATAATAACTTAGAAAATCTCCAGATCTTCATCTTCTTCTCCAATTTTGAAAGCCATAACCTTCCTTGCAAAATAAAAAGTAACGAATGAATAAAACCCTAAATCAATTAGAAAATCCCGAGATCTGTTGCCGGTGTTGGGAGGTGTACGATGGTTGCTGGAGGTGACGTCGGTCGATGGTGACGTGAGAGGATGTTGAAACAATGACATTTACTTTGTGTTTTTACTTGGTGGTGATTGTTTCTCTTGGCCTGGATTTGCAATTTCTACGCCAGGAAATGGTCTCAAATGAACTCACTTTTAATTTTTTTTTTTACACTTGGACTTGCAGATTTGGGTCTGGGTGATTTATGTTTCTTTTGAAAACATGTGTCATGAGTATGTTTCTATATTAATCAATGGTGTTTTATGAATAAACTCTTGATTTTGTTTGGAGGTTTTGGATGATTATTTTTTATTAATTTGTTAGATGATGTTATTGCTTGTTGTTAAAACTTTGTTGTTGTTTTTACTGTAATATTCTTATTGAGAATTGGATGAGAATCTAAGGTGGATTTTTTATTAATTTGAAGATGAATTTTTCTGGGTTGTTAAATAAATTTCAGAAACGAAAAAATTGTTCTTCCAAGAGTGATTTATGATGATGATATTGATGTTAAATAAATTTTTGTATATAATATATACATTTCATGCGCAAAGATAACAAATGAGTTACCATGATGTAGCAGAAATGTGGTGTGCAAATGAGGGAAAGAACCTGTGTTTGATTCCCATAGGAAACAATTTTTTGAGATTATTTATCCATCTTTACAAAGAATATTGACATATCATTATTTAAATAAAGAAAAAATATTACACAGTCAGCAAAATCAATGCAACGTAGGAAGATTTTGGGTGGAATAGTCACACAAGGTCTATGGTGAAAGAATCTTCATTTGTTAAGGGGGAATCCCAACAAAAAAATTTAAGGGGGGAACAAAACTCGCCTTATTGGTAGGGGCATCGTATATTTAACCCAAAAATTTATAATTTTGTATCTGCATGGACTGTACTAATTTTATCAATGCAACTGATTGGATAACAAATATTGGACCTTATTTCTAATCCCTTGTATGTCATTATTGTTGTCGGTGCCTAATTTCCATATATTGATTATTCAATGAGTACAACAATTTCACTTAGCCGTTATACCTAATCTCTTGGTGTATAATTCACTATTCTACACTATGCACCCTAAATTCTTAGTTCAACTGGCTCGTTAAAACAAAAGATAATTGGAACTTTAAACCCTAAGATATAACATATAATCTCGTATCCCTAGTCGATTACTAAGTTGAATAATTACTTTAGATCTGATTCGTAAGATTATGGTTAGTAATGGATATGAGTTTTAAGTTCAATATAAGAATTTGTCAACACATATAAAGCAATGAACATAAAAGTAACTAAATAAAAATACTAAATTAAACAAAAGTGCAAAAAGTACATAACGGAAACATATGATCCAACAGATTCATACAAGTTCATCTAACAAATCCTAATATATAAATACTTAGCTACACATACTAATAGGAATAATAAATGAAGTAATAAAGAAAAATTACATGAAAATCCAGTTAGAAGTTGGCTTTCAATGATGAAAACTTTTGTTCTTGAGCTTCAGAATTTGTTTTGCTGTCAAAATTCAATCACAAGAATGTCCACCCATTTTTCCTCTGTGTTTTTTCCTTGTGTAGAAGTTAAAACGCGTTAGAAATAGGGTTTCATCGCGGCCACGATGCTTTTCATCGTGCCCATGATTATTTTTATCGTGCCCATAATTTTTTCACTTGCTAGAGCTTTTTGTTAGCTTTCATATTCCTTTAGTCCCACCTCAATCGGAGTTTCGAAACTCTAGATATAATCAAATTAATGGACAGATGTCATGATGTAAATTGTGCTGAAAATGCTCTTCTCTTCATAGTTTTTTTCTCACTTTTTCATTTTTTCTTTGTTTCTTCACTTCTTCATTCTCTTCCTATATCATCATAAAACTTAAAAATTATATAATAAAAATCATCAAAAACAAATGCAAATGCTTAATAAATTTACATGATAGCGTGTCATCATCCTCCTATCTCAAACTTGATTCTTTTCCATACCTCGTTCAATTTGATGATTGGCATGCAGTGCTTTCTCCCCCTTACACTTCTCTCTGCTGTGTGGTTTATCAAGTTCTTTCTTTCCTTTAATTAATGTTGATTAATTGTTTGCAAAATCAGTTATTCCTCGGTGGAGCTTCAAATATTCTAGAAAACATGTCCAAGAAGCCTTCAAATATGCTTCCACAGTGGCCACAACACCGTCTTTAGTGTTATACTTTACCATCGAAGAGACGACTCATAAGGTGGCTAGTGTCGTTCTTCCAATAATGAATTTGTATGCCAACTTGCAATAGATTACTGATAATTTAGTCTTTACTGTTCTTCTGGTCTCTTTTTTCCCAATAGAGGCCATCAACTTAACATAGTCGTATGGTCTCATTGTTGATACATTAAATTCTAGAAGATCACCTTCCTTGTAAAGGGGTGAGTTTCTCACGGGTGAATTGCAATTTTTCCAAGAGGTCGGCATACATGATATTACATGACTATTGTTGTATTTAGTGTACCTAGGTCCGGGGACGGTTGGTTTATTCGGCCAAACCTATCATTCACTTCCCTAGGGTTTGTATGATCGTTGATGGGATTATCTCCCTAGGATAATGAGGAACTTCCTCAATATTCATGAAGATGGGCAAGTTTTCTATTAACTGAATTCCTTTTGAATATTGTGTAAGCGATTAGTAATTTATTCTCGTTTTTTCATTGGAATGCTTCTCCTTTTTGGCTATATGTGTTATCTCACTTTTTCTCGATGGACTATCGTCCCCCGACCTCTTCTCCTTGGATATTGTTTTGTTCTAGTGAGAGAACATATAAAACCTTCCATTTCTAATCAGATCTTCAAGAATGTCCTTCATCTGAACACATTTGTATGTGTTATGGACGTTACAAATGTGAAAAAGATAGTATTGAAACTTGTTCACTCCAGGATGTCCTCAGATAGCTTTGGTGCTTTGACCTTATCTTCTTTAAACTCCACATTGATGCATTCTTGGAGAATGCGCTCCCTTTAAGCATTTATAGGGAATGTAGTTTTTGTACTAAGATGGTGGTACTCCATTATCTTCTTAGTTAGTGTTGATATTCAAATAGTGGTCTCTTCCACTTTAAATTCCATGTGAGAATACCAATATATAGATCTCTTACCTGCTCAAGAGATCAATCCTATTGGTTCGAGGTGCTAAAGAGCTTGGGAAATCTAGCACACCAATCAGACAAATTACAGTTAATAAATAACAAGTAAATCATATGCAAACTAATTCTATTTGAACAAAGGCAAGTATTGCACAAAGGAGACGAATGGTTAAGATCCAACAAATTACATACCTCCTCCTATGTCCAAAACCAAAATGCAAGCCATTGACTCTGCTACCATACTCCTCAACATCCAACTACACCTTATAACCTTCATGGTTATGCCTTCAATTACTACAAGTTTGGTCATATTTGCTACTTCTATCGCATCTCAAGATCAAAAGCTTCTTCTTGATTTGTTCTGCTATTGTAATTGAAATATGTGTTGGCAATCTTAAAGGCCGAAGCTTTGTCAATGACATAGAGATCCAAAGCTTTGTTGTTGACAACAAATTGTACCTTGCTACCAAACATATATTCACTCTTTTTGAGATCCATATGTTTTCTAGAGCGTTTTTAAGGACTTTGAGGAAATAATTAATAATTAATAATTAATAATAAAAATGGTTATAATTACCATTTTATAATATAAATTAAATTTGAAATGTATTTTTATTTTCTTTACCAATGTGTCAATATTTATTTTCTCTAAAAATGGACTAAAATGTTTAACGAAAAATTAAAGAGTATAGTATTAAAAAAATAGGGTAGTGTAGATTTTATTATAAAGGAGGAGGATGTAATTTTTTAAAATCTCGTAGGAGAGAAAGGAAAAGTGTATATTTTAATATAAAAAAAAATACTATATGGGCATCGTAAAGAATAAGTTTGTAACAATAAAAGGCCCGGTAATATCTACATACATATTGACTGACATATAGAGTTACTAAACCCTAAACCCTTGTCTATCACTAAACTGAGTTCTTCTCTCTAAACGGCCTACTACTTATTTCCATCTCTAGATCTTTCGACAAGAAGAAGATTGGTATGAAATTTTGCATATTTATTGTAAGACGATGAACACTTTGTTTAGCATTAGTTATCTGGTATATAATACTTATCTGGAAATATAGCTGGTTGTTAAACTGTAATCTAGATTATTGTTTATGTTATTGTATTTATACGATGATATATTATTATGGTTTGAAGTTTGAACATTAGTTTACTTTTGAATGGTTGATGATTGGAATAGAAGGTTGGCATGTTTTGATTCTTTTATATACAAGACATATGATATATATGTACCATAAATTATTCTTTGCAAATATATTTTTCTAACATGCTTATTATTTGCTGATATTGTATCTCTTTAGTTATGAGAAATTATTATATTTTCAACAAATTGTTTGAACAAATTGTTGTATTTTGGAATTAGAAGTCTGCATGGTTCTTATAATTATAGAGTTCTAATCATTTAATTTATTTCTAGAATCACATATGGATGATTCTAGCTATTGTGATATAGGTTGTGATTGTGATGGAGCCAGTGTAGCGATGATCCCAAACCAGAAGACTCTCAATATTCACTTGCCTTCCACCTCCGATGTTGGTGCTAGCTCTGTGGTTTCTATGAAGGAGGATTGTGAATCGCCTATGTCATCATGGGCTTCCGATCCCGAAACTGATATCTCATCTGTGACCAGTTGTCATGTAATGCCTGAGGAGTCCCTTCAGGATGTTGACCTTGAAGGAAACTATGAAAACCAGTTCGTCAGGGTGGAAAACAATGATGATGGTTTTTCGTGGGAGATGGACAATAGAAGTTATGACGAGTTGCTCAAAAAGTTCATTGAAAAGGAGGAAGTTCTAAGAGTTTCCAATTTAAAGCTTCAACATTCCGAACAAGAGATTATGAGGTTGGCTATTCAAGTTGAGAATCGTGAGATTCAGATTGATGATGCGTGTGAAAAATTGGAGCTGAAAGAGGATGAGTTGTGTGAACAAAAGAAGCTTTTGGGAAAACAGATTTCCAAGTTGAAGATTCAAAATTTAAACAGTGTGGATCAATTTGCTGATGCGCACGGAGAATTGAATTTGAAAAAACGCGAGCTTGTTAATGTGCGCAAAGAATTAGAGTTGAAAGAGAAGGAGTTGAATGAACAAAAGAAGCTTTCAGAAGAAGAGATTTTCAAGTTGAAGAATCAAATTTAAGAAAGTGAGAACCAGCTTGATAATGTGCGCACAGAATTAGAGTTGAAAGAAGAGGAGTTGAATGAGCAAAAGGAGCTTTCAGAAGAAGAGATTTTCAAATTGAAGAAGCAAGTTAAAGAAAGTGAGAATCGGCTTGATAATGTGTGGGATGAATTGAATCTGAAAACGGAGGAGTTGCAAAAACAAACGGTTGAATTGGATACTTATATTCCAGAATCTGTCTACAAGATTACAAATTTGATGGAACAACTTGAAGCGGCTCATAAGAAACTCGAGATTTCAACCGACGAAATTGCAACTTTACGGAAGGAACTTGGTAATAAGTCATCTATGACTCAGAAGTTGAAATGTGAGATTAAAGAGGAAAAGAAAAAGATACATTCGACTCTGTTTGATTTGCAGGCCACGTATTTTTGCGAGAAAGAAAAGATGAATTCTGATATTGCAAGTTTGTCAAAACAGAAAAAACAATTGACCTCTAAACTAGAGGATTGTGAGTCTAGAAACAAGGAATTAGAACAAAAAGTTATGCGAAATGAAGCTGAAAATTCGAAACATGCAAAATCACGTGGCAAACAAAAAGTAGCGACGTGAGCATTTATGTCGCAGGAGCACGCGTGGCAACATTGTAGCGACGTGGAGACCACGTCAGAAAGTAGCGACGTGACTCCCACGTCGCAACAGGATTACATAGAAAACATCCCACTGCACACACAGCAGGTGTGGCAGGTGTGGGGAAGTGTGTTTGTTGACCAATATAGCGACGTGTTTCCCACATCGCTACATTAAATGCTTTTTTTTTAAAAAAAAATTATTCACGCTAGATTTGTTTTATTTTATATATTTTATATATTTTATATAATTAATTAATATATAATAAAATATAATATATAATAAAATATATATAATAAAATTTATATATAATAAAATTTATATAATAAAATCTATAAAATAAAATTTATATAATAAAATCTATAAAAACTAATTTATATAATAAATTTATATAAAATAAATTAATATAATAAACATTATATAATAAATTCAATTAAATAAAATTAAAAATTTAAAACTAATATTTTAATGAATTAAAATGTAGAATATTTTACATTAAAAAAAATTTAAAACAAATAAAATACAAAATGTTTTTAAGAGGCATCATCCGGAAAATAGTTATCCGGATTAAAATCATCAGCCACCCCGTCATCCTCCGGCTCTTGAGGAGGAGCATTACTGTAATTTCCTCCTCCTTGCATAAACCGTCTCATCTGCTCCTCCATCTCAGCTTGCTTCTTCATAATGCCCTCCATCTGTCGCGCGTGCTGCTCCTCCATATCAGACTGCTTCTTCCGCATCATCTCGATCTGGGCCTCACTTTCGCGTCTCGCCAATTGCCTTACTAATTCAGTTTGTTCCTGTGTCAGATTTGGTTGACGCGATCCACCCTCTCCATCCTGAACTCTTTGGAACAGATTACGGTCACCAGATCTATAGCTGGACGCCAAATTTCCAGCCCCAAAGAAGCAACCATTAGGCCCTTTATCTTTAATAACGTCACACCAAATGTAGTGATCAACATCCGCGTTAAGCGGCTCCCCCTCTGCTGGCATGAATTGAGGATTATTTTCCAGAAAAATGGCAAGTCGTCTATCATATTCTTCCTGCACAAATATTCAATAAAAAAAATTAAGTTAAATATTTAAATGCATATTTAATGATACTAAATAAATGTATACATATTATAAATTAAAATATATTAAAACGTTGCCACGTTATTTTCACGCCACAACTTATGATTTGCCACATGATTTTCACGTGGCAAATTATCAATTGCCACATGAAATTCACATCACAAACTTTGTATCAATATAAAAAAAATAAACAACGTAAATTTCACTTACAAGATACATCCTAGTGCGCTCGTCGACAACACCTCCCGATCTCCTTGTCCGGGTCCTCGAAATCAGCTCAGGCATCAATGGTCTTCTACCCAACTGCTTAGCCTAAATAATATAATTAAAAATAATTAGTAAATTATATTATGAATAAAGAAGTAACTTAAAAATTTTAAAACTTTTACCAATCGTCGGGCATGCTCGGCGGTGCTAATACTTCCAACTGTGTTGACACAACCGCCCTTTTCAGATGCCCTCATCTTCTTAAAGGTTTCTGATTTAGCCCGGAATTCTGGAGTCCTCCAATATATTACAAGCTCCTGAAAAACCTCCTCGCCTATCCAGCTAGGACGGATGCCGTGAAGCTCATAATTCTCCCTTACTCGCCGCAGCATATCAGACATTCTTTTAGAGCATCTGGTATTGAAAACTTTCTGAACACTTTTTTCACTCAAAGGATCCCACACACATTTCTCCTGCAATAATGTTGTATGACATTAAAATAAAATGTTAAGTAATTATAATGAGAATTTTATTTAAATAACTATAACTAAAACAATAAATTAAATGCATAACCTACATAAATAACAATACCTTAAACATTCTAAACCATTCATCTTTATTTTTGACGTCCCCATAGCTCTTAAAAGCTGATTTATACATCTGCTGAATTATATAGCTAACAATCCTAGCAGCAGTCCGACTCGGCGTAAAACTGAAACAAAAAATGAAAATGTTAGATATAAATTTATATAAAAAATGAAAATGTATACATATATTAAAGTTTTTAAATAGGAAACTTACTTGCTTCCTTCGGGATGAATCCAAAATCTACCGTCAACGACATGAATCTCATCGGGATCATCCCTCCCACGAAGATCAGCTCCGTCTATCTCATCAACTGCCTCATCAACCTCACGGGCTGGTACATGTGTGGGATGTGGGGTGCGTGAGCCTCCAACCTGTGTGGGGCGTGGACTAGGAGATCGTCCAGCCTGTGTCGGACGTGGACGGGGAGATCGTCCAGCCTGTGTGGGGCGTGGACTAGGAGATCGTCCAGCCTGTGTCGGAGGTGTACTACTGGATCCTCCCGTATGCTGAAAGGAGGAAGTCATCTGCATGGGATATGAGAAACCAGATCCTCCAGTATGCTGGAAGGATGAAGGCATGCCAGTATGGGCGAATGGAAAGCTGGGCGGGGGCACACCAGTATGTGTGAATGGAAAGCTAGGTCCTCCCGCCTGCTGGAAGGACGGGGGCACACCAGGATGCTGGAAGGATGGCGGTACCGCTGAGTACTGGAAGGATGGCGGTACCCCAGACGGAAATGTGTGGGAGGAGAGTAATGGGGTAAAAGCCTGAGTACTGGCTAAAGACATATGATCAACACTCTGAGGGCGGGAAGACACGGCCATGGGAGGCGCCTCACATACTACTATCCTCGGACGTTGGGACTTCTTACCACTATCTTTACTCTTAGGTGGCATTTTACCTATTTTATTATTCATCAACACATAAATATTCATCAACACATAAATATTCATTAACACATAAATATTCATTAACACATAAATAGATATTTAATAGATATCCACTAACACATAAATAGATATTCATTAACACATAAATAGATATTCATTAACACATAAATAAATATTCATTAACATATAAATATACATTCAATGTTTAGTTATTCTTCATCTTCGCTATCCACATCATTCTCTTCATCATTCTCTTCATCATTCTCTTCATCATTATCTTCGTCGTTCTCTTCGTCATTCTCTTCATTGTTGTCATCGGATTCAAACTCTTCATCATTCTCTTCATCCACATTATTTTCAACCAACAATATAGATGCATCAACTTGATGTCCCTCAACAATTGTATCAGACAAACTTGTAATGTCTTCAGCTGCAACCACTTCATTAATTTGATCAACATCATCAACTTGATAGGCAACATCTTCTACTTGATCGCCATTTTCAATATGACCTTGCGGTTTTGTTTTTATTGCAACACACCATCCTCTTTTACGTGTCACAAATGAAGGATAAGGTACATAATAAACTTGCCTAACAATATTTGACATTATGAAAGGATCATACTCTTTGTATTTCCGGTTCATTTGAATCTCAACAGTACCGTATGACCTGTCTATTTTTGTGCCTCTACTTGGATCATACCATTCACAATAAAACAAGACAACTTTATTTTCTGAATCCATGTAATGGTATACCAACTCGTAGATATGTTTAATAACTCCATAAAAGTCATCTTCACCACCATCTGTAACTCCTTTTACAAATACACCACTGTTTATGGTTTTTTTCCCTTCGGTCCATGCCTCAGTGTGAAACTTATATCCGTTCACGAAGTATGTGTGCCATTCATTTGCGCTTTGGATAGGGCCTTCTGCCAAGTTTCTCAAATGGAGTATTTCTGGAGTTGGTGGAAACACGGTAGACAATCTTTGCTTGAACCATAAGGGAAATTCAGCATGAATGACGCCGGATGTTGATTGTACACCGGTACTATGAAAATAGGCATTGTTAAATTCCCTACAAAATATACACCATAAGTTAAATAAGTTTGGTATACAGACATTGTCAACAAAGGTAAAAAAACTATTGGGTAAACTTACTCAAGGTATTGTTTAACTTCGACGCAGTTGATCAAGACATGGACATGTGCGGATTGCATTTCTTTCTGGGTCAACCAATGCACACTCTTTTTTCCAGAAGGTCGACCTGGAAGACCGAATACTGATAAGGTGAATTGACTCCTCTGGTTGACATTTACCGGATTCCGTATGGTTCTAGGAGTTAACATCAAGTGATTGAAATAATGACTGCAAAAATGTGATGTTTCTCGATGCAGGTAATGTGCACATATAGAACCTTCAACTCTTGCTTTATTCTTCACTGATCGCTTTGAATCACCCATGAACCTTTCAAACGGATACATCCACCTATATTGAACTGGTCCACCAAGAAAGGCTTCATATGCAAGATGCACAGGTAAATGTTCCATTGAGTCGAAGAAACCAGGCGGAAATACTTGTTCCAACTTACAAAGAATGATTGCAATGTTTTGGTCCAACTTCATGATGTCTTCCACTTTTAAAGCTGACGCACAAATATCTCTAAAAAACTGACTAATTTCAGTCAGTGGATCAAGAACATGTTTGGGTAGCGAGCCAAATGCAATTGGTAACAATTGTTCCATGAAAATGTGACAATCGTGACTTTTCATTCCATGCAACTTCCCAGTGTTAGGGTCAGCACACCTTGATAAATTTGATGAATACCCATCGGGCATTCTCAAATCTTTTAGCCATCGACAAACAGCTTTAGCTTCTTGGGAAGTCAAAGTGAAACAAGCCTTGGGTTTTAATAACTTTCCATTCGGTAGAGGCTTCAACTCCAACTCTCTTCTGTTACACCATTTTTCCATGTCTTGTCTGGCCTTTTCATTATCTTTTGTTTTGCCTTTCACATCCATCACTGTGTTAAATACATTATCAAAAAAATTCTTCTCAATATGCATAACATCTAGATTATGGCGCAACAAGTTATCCTTCCAATACGGGAGGTCCCAAAATATACTTCTTTTTGTCCAATTGTGCGTGACTCCGTATCCTTCAATTCGGCATTCTTTGCCAGTATCTGTAAATTTTGGTAGCTCACTAACTTGTTCCCATATAGCCCATGGTGACAATCGAGGCGGAGGCGAATCTTTCACTCGTACATCTTTTTTAAAGTTTGTCATGTTTCTTCTATAGGAGTGATTTCGTGGTAGGAATCTTCGGTGACAGTCAAACCACGAGCTTTTCCCACCTTTATCCAACGTGAACCCTTTGTTGTTTCCCATGCAATGCGGACAACCCATTTTGCCATGCGTACCCCAACCAGACAACATGCCATATGCTGGAAAGTCGTTGATGGTCCACATCAAAGAAGCTCGCATTATAAAGTTTTCTTTACGTGATATATCATAAGTCCATTCTCCAATCCACAATCTCTTCAAATCATCAATTAAAGGTTGTAAATACACATCAATTCCTGCTTTTGGACTCGAAGGTCCTGGAATGACGCACGTCAAAAACATGTATGGTTTTGTCATGCACATCTCAGGAGGGAGGTTGTAAGGGGTTACAATAACTGGCCAACAAGAATATGCGGTTCCCGACCCTTGGACATAGGGAGTAAATCCATCCGAGCATAATCCAAGCCTGACATTTCTAGGTTCTGCGGCAAAATCAGGATGCATTCGATCAAAATGCTTCCATGCCTCGCCATCAGATGGATGCCTCATAGTGCCTGGACTTGTGTTATTTGTGTGATGCCATGTCATTTGACTTGCACTGTGCATTGAAGCAAACATTCTTTTTAACCTTGGTATTATTGGAAGATAAAACATGGACTTTACTGCTACACGGTCTTGATTAGTGTTAACGGCTCTACTGGGAACTTTATATCTTGGACTCTCACAAAACTTACATTCCTCCAACAACCCATCTTGAGTACCAAACTCATTGTCGTAGAACAACATACAACCATTAATGCAACAATCAATCTTTCTTACTCTTAAGCCCAACTTCGACACCAACTTCTTTGCTTCATAAAATGTTGTAGGCAAGTTGTCTTTCATTGCAGTTGAGTCCAACATCATCTTTACGAAGAATTCCAAACACTGATCAGGAACATTCCAATTTGCCTTGGCGGCCAACAATCTCACACAAATTGATAACTTTGACTCAGACGATCCATCAAACAACGGCGTATTCATCTCATTCAACAACTGATAAAATTTCTGCGCTTCCTCATTCGGCAACTCTTCCCCACCAAAATCTTCAGGCTCATCATAGGTCACGTTCACACCAAAAGCATCCTCAACCATGTCACCAATCAGATTAAAGTTTTCCTCATATTCCACAGGCGGCCGACTACTTGAAGCATGAGAGTTGCTAGTCTCTTGTACGTTACTAGGCAGTTCTTCACCGTTAAACGTCCAAACCCAATAATTTGCAATGAAACCCCTTCTATGCAAATGAGCTGTTATTTCCTGTGGGTCACTAATTATTGGTCTACATTCACATTTAAGACAGGGACACCTAACTCCTCCTTCGCTTCGACATAATTCCTGAGCAAAGGCCCAACTTATAAACCCTTCAACTCCTACTATAAAATTGGGTTTAAGTCTCATTCTTCCTGGAAATGTTCTATCGTACATCCAACTACGATAATACCGATAATATTCCATACTGCACATTTATACAATCATTGTCATTTGGAGTTATTTAATAAAAATACTACTATTTAAATATTTACTAATACTTCATATTATTCTTAGACATATACTAGTTAATATTTACTATTCTTAAAAATATTATTTAATAACAATACTACTAATATTTTTAACAATATTATTTAAAAATATTATTTAGTAACAATACACGTGTTATATTAAACATTTGTTAACCATAAAGTTTTTATTTTTTTAACTACACATATTAAAAATATTATTTAATAAAAATACTAGTATTAATATATATATTTTTATTTTAAATATACATATATAATATATATTGTACTTTTAATATATATTTTAATTTAAAAAAATGTATTTTCAATTTAATAACAATAACATATATTTCAATTTTAGAAATATAACATATAATCATATTATATTTTATTTTATTTTAAAAATACATATATAATATATATTCTACTTTTAATATATATTTTTCTAAACATTTTTGCTAAACATTTTTAATTTATACATTATTCTAAACATTTTTCCAAACATTTTTTAATAACCTAATTAAATTTCAACAACAACATAATTTAAACAACAACATATTCTAAACATTTTTCGTTTTATAATAATTAATTTAAAAAAATAACCTAATTAATAACAATAACATATATCTCAATTTTAGAAATATAACATATAATCATATTATATTTTATTTTATTTTAAAAATACATATATAATATATATTCTACTTTTAATATATATATTTCTAAACATTTTTGCTAAACATTTTTAATTTATACATTATTCTAAACATTTTTCCAAACATTTTTTAATAACCTAATTAAATTTCAACAACAACATAATTTAAACAACAACATATTCTAAACATTTTTCGTTTTATAATAATTAATTTTAAAAAATAACCTAATTAATAACAATAACATATATTTCAATTTTAAAAATATAACATATAATCATATTATATTTTATTTCATTTTAAAAATACATATATAATAATATATATTCTACTTTTAATATATATTTTAATTTTTAAAAATATGTATTTTTAATATAATAACAATAACATAACATATATTCTTTTTCTAATAATTTTTAAAATTCTAAAATACATATATAATAGTATTTCTATTAATTTTTAAAAATACATAACATATATATATATATATATATATATATATATATATATATATATATATATATATATATATATATATATATATATATATATATATATAGTTTTTCTAAACATCTTTCTAAAAATTATTAATTTATACATTATTCTAAACATTTTTAATAACCTAATTAAATTTCAACAACAACATAATTTTAACAACAACATATTCTAAACATAATTTCAACAACATATATAAAAAAAAAAAATGAAAACAGATAAAAAGACTTACCTCTTCTTCAATCTACTCCTTCACCTTCTTCTTCTCCTTCACCTTCTTCTTCTCCTTCACCTTCTTCTTCTCCTTCACTTTCTTCTCCTCCTTCACCAGCTTCTTCTTCTCCTTCTTATACAAAAAAAAAATTAAACCATTAATAACAAAAAAACAGTATGAACATAAAACAATATTATAAAAAATACCTAATTATACCTTAATAGGGATTGAAATGAGAATGGAAAATTTAGGGATTTTGGTGGAAGGTTTGGGTATTTTCGTTTGCAGAGGAAAATGAAAGATGAACAAGATCTGATAATGAGTAATGGAAGGGGAAGAAGCAAAATGCGTGATTTAATAAGCTTAGCAGCGACGTGAGAATCACGTCGCAACCTTGCCACGTGTGTCTCACGTCGCAACATGACAACGGTTACATTATTTAATGTTCCTGTCTGCAAAGCTGAAACCATGTCAGGTCAAAGTAACGTTGTAATTTTTCTATAAAAGTAGCGACGTGTATGTAACGTCACAACCAATTTTAAAAAAATTTGAATTTCCCCCCTACGTGAATGTTATAACTTTATCTATTTTAATTTTAAAACTTAATATAGTGACGTTTAACTCACGTCGCAAGTTTTTTTACAAACCCCAATGTCTGACACCTCACTACTTTATGTCAATAATGTTATTTAAAATTTAAAAATATGTAGCGATGTGAATGTCACGTCGCAAAAGGCAATATTTAGCCACGTGTGTTCCACGTCGCTAATATATGTCGCTGGGCACAACATTTCTTGTAGTGACTCTTATGTCATGTTCCACAAACAAGTAAACTTGGAACCTAGTTCGAATTGGACGACCCAGAATATGACCAAGCCCATCGGAAGTGACGCTGTACACGTCCGCCTTGCATTCCAGCACTTCATTTAGTCTATTTTGCCATGGACTGTCCCATTACGGACCCAATAATATTATATGGCCCTCTAGCAATACTCTTAGCAATTAATTGTATTACATTATCAACTATTATTAAAAATAAAATTGTATTATAAAAAATTAATTTTAAATCAATAATACAAGATAAACAAGCCTACATTTAAGAAATTAATTTTTTATTATAAATTTGAATGTTAACAATAATTAATAATAAAAATGGTTATAATTACCATTTTATAATATAATATAAATTTGAAATGTATTTTTATTTTCTTTACCAATGTGTCAATATTTATTTTCTCTAAAAATGGACTAAAATGTTTAACGAAAAATTAAAGAGTATAGTATTAAAAAAAATAGGGTAGTGTAGATTTTATTATAAGGGAGAAGGATGTAATTTTTTAAAATCTGTTAGGAGAGAGAGGAAAAGTGTATATCGTAAAGAATAAGTTTGTAACAATAAAAGGCCCGGTAATATCTACATACATATTGACTGACATATAGAGTTACTAAACCCTAAACCCTTGTCTATCACTAAACTGAGTTCTTCTCTCTAAACGGCCTACTACTTATTTCCATCTCTAGATCTTTCGACAAGAAGAAGATTGGTATGAAATTTTGCATATTTATTGTAAGACGATGAACACTTTGTTTAGCATTAGTTATCTGGTATATAATACTTATCTGGAAATATAGCTGGTTGTTAAACTGTAATCTAGATTATTGTTTATGTTATTGTATTTATACGATGATATATTATTATGGTTTGAAGTTTGAACATTAGTTTACTTTTGAATGGTTGATGATTGGAATAGAAGGTTGGCATGTTTTGATTCTTTTATATACAAGACATATGATATATATGTACCATAAATTATTCTTTGCAAATATATTTTTCTAACATGCTTATTATTTGCTGATATTGTATCTCTTTAGTTATGAGAAATTATTATATTTTCAACAAATTGTTTGAACAAATTGTTGTATTTTGGAATTAGAAGTCTGCATGGTTCTTATAATTATAGAGTTCTAATCATTTAATTTATTTCTAGAATCACATATGGATGATTCTAGCTATTGTGATATAGGTTGTGATTGTGATGGAGCCAGTGTAGCGATGATCCCAAACCAGAAGACTCTCAATATTCACTTGCCTTCCACCTCCGATGTTGGTGCTAGCTCTGTGGTTTCTATGAAGGAGGATTGTGAATCGCCTATGTCATCATGGGCTTCCGATCCCGAAACTGATATCTCATCTGTGACCAGTTGTCATGTAATGCCTGAGGAGTCCCTTCAGGATGTTGACCTTGAAGGAAACTATGAAAACCAGTTCGTCAGGGTGGAAAACAATGATGATGGTTTTTCGTGGGAGATGGACAATAGAAGTTATGACGAGTTGCTCAAAAAGTTCATTGAAAAGGAGGAAGTTCTAAGAGTTTCCAATTTAAAGCTTCAACATTCCGAACAAGAGATTATGAGGTTGGCTATTCAAGTTGAGAATCGTGAGATTCAGATTGATGATGCGTGTGAAAAATTGGAGCTGAAAGAGGATGAGTTGTGTGAACAAAAGAAGCTTTTGGGAAAACAGATTTCCAAGTTGAAGATTCAAAATTTAAACAGTGTGGATCAATTTGCTGATGCGCACGGAGAATTGAATTTGAAAAAACGCGAGCTTGTTAATGTGCGCAAAGAATTAGAGTTGAAAGAGAAGGAGTTGAATGAACAAAAGAAGCTTTCAGAAGAAGAGATTTTCAAGTTGAAGAATCAAATTAAAGAAAGTGAGAACCAGCTTGATAATGTGCGCACAGAATTAGAGTTGAAAGAAGAGGAGTTGAATGAGCAAAAGGAGCTTTCAGAAGAAGAGATTTTCAAATTGAAGAAGCAAGTTAAAGAAAGTGAGAATCGGCTTGATAATGTGTGGGATGAATTGAATCTGAAAACGGAGGAGTTGCAAAAACAAACGGTTGAATTGGATACTTACATTCCAGAATCTGTCTACAAGATTACAAATTTGATGGAACAACTTGAAGCGGCTCATAAGAAACTCGAGATTTCAACCGACGAAATTGCAACTTTACGGAAAGAACTTGGTAATAAGTCATCTATGACTCAGAAGTTGCAATGTGAGATTAAAGAGGAAAAGAAAAAGATACATTCGACTCTGTTTGATTTGCAGGCCACATATTTTTGCGAGAAAGAAAAGATGAATTCTGATATTGCAAGTTTGTCAAAACAGAAAAAACAATTGACCTCTAAACTAGAGGATTGTGAGTCTAGAAACAAGGAATTAGAACAAAAAGTTATGCGAAATGAAGCTGAAAATTTGAAACATTTGCAAGAAATTAGTAATTTGAGGACAAAACTTGGTCAGAGAATGAATGATGTAGAAGCTGCTAATAAGAAATCAGCAAAAGTAATGATTGAAATAGATGAAGCCAATGTCAAGATTGATAAGCTTAAGGCTAAGATATCTTCCCGCGACGATGAAATATCATATATGAAGAAATATACTAACAAGATAAACACGTCACAAATGGAGCTGGTGGCGGACTATAGTGCTAAATTGAAAGAAAAAAATAAGTTGAAATTGAAAGTGGAGGAACTTGAAAAAGAGGTGACTAAACAGAATGGGGTGATTTTGGATCTGGCTAAGGAGAAGAAGGAGGCAATTAGACAACTGTGTAATTCACTTGAGCACTATAGGAGTGGATACAATGAACGTATCCGAGCATTGAATGGTTTATAAGTATTGCGGGCGCCCACACTGTTATGGCTTTCTATTTTAACATTTAGGTTTTTGTTTGGTAGATTTTGGTTGTTTTTAGTTTTTTCATATTTCTCTTATTAATTCCTGCTATGCACCTAAACATTGGATAATAATGCGTTTCCTCTTGTTACTTATAATGAAATTTGATTTATATGAGATCAATATTGGTTTGGCATGTTTGTCCAATCTTTGTGGTATTTTTAGGTTTATTTTTCATCTGAAGTTGATCACTTTTCTATTGCTGGTTTACTAGTTTGCTTTGTTTTGGAGGCAGCTTTGAACTTGATCAAATTGTCTTATTGTAATTGTATCATGCAGTTTGCTTTTTTCTAGTTTTTTGAGGTTGCACCAAAGCTGCGGCTCTAGCGTTCAGTTTTTGGTTTTCTTGTTTGCTTAATTGGACAGTTAGAAGAAAAATACTTTGAATTTGAGAAGAATAGGCCCAAAATGGATGATCGTGCACCGGACAAATGGAGAAGAAATAATGAGATAAAACAAGAGATTTATGAGCATTTTAGTGTTGTTTTTAAGGAACATCCAGTAAGCAGGCCTCTTATGGAAAACATGAGGTTTAACTCTCTATCAGGGAGATAGAAAATACTAATCTCACCGTTGAGTTTTTAGATTTAGAAGAAAAAATTATTAAAAAAAACAGTTTGGGAATGTGAAAGTTCGAAGTGTCCGGACCGCACAAATTCAACTTTGGATTTATGAAAGAAAATAATTTTGTAGAATTCCATGGTAATGGCTGGATAACATGTAGTGCAAATAATTTTATAAAATCCGGTGAAGTTAAATGAATTCCAACCATTTACTTTGATTGGATGCATCAAGCATGTGCAAAGTGTTATAAATTTTTTTTGCAAATAGGCTAAAGGGCGTGATTGAAAGATTAAAGTAGATTTCGAGAAAGCTTGCGATTTAGTGGGTCGGAGATACGTAGAGTTTGTGATGAGGAGAATGGGATTCAATGACAAGTGGAAAGGATGGATATCGGAATGTATAAGATCATCAGGAATGTTAGTACTTGTGAATGTGGGAAGGGACTGAGACAACGTGACCAGTTGTCGCCTTTCTTATTCTTATTGGTAGCAGAAGGTTTCAATGTCATGATGTCAAAAACAATGCAGCTGAAGTTATTTGAAGGATATCAAGTTGGAGAACGTGGAGTTAAGATTTCTCATTTGCAATATGCAGACAACACTTAAATTGTAGGTGAGAAATGCTGGAAAAATATTTGGGCCATTAAAGTAATAATATAGTTGTTCGAAATTGTTTCTGGATTGAAGGAAAACTTTTTACAAAAGTCTTTTAGTAGGAATCTACATCCATAACTCGTGGTTGGAAGAGGTGGCTAGGGTCTTAAATTGTAAGTTTGGTGAATTACCATTCAATTATTTTGGCATGCTTGTCGGTGGTGATCATCAAACCTCTAAACTAGAATTTCTCTTCAAAATATTTTAATGGGGTGGGGGAGTGGAAAGTAGAAAAAATAGTTGGATGAAATGGGATAAGATATATATAGAGATAAGGAAGATCGGGAATAAATAATTTAAAGACATTTAACTTAGCATTACTACGAAAATAGAAGTGGATAATTCAAGTGGAAAAAATAGTTTGTGGGTAAAGGTCTTTGTGAGTGCGCTTTTCTATTATAGATGTTTTGTATGATGTGAAAATTAGGGCATTTTAGCATTTATGTATATTGTACGATATTCTCTGAGTTTTGATGTGCATTTTAGTATTAGGAAACTTAGGAATTGTTTAGAAAAGGTTTTATGCATTAAAAACAAGATTTTATGTGGAAAACAGCTCAATGTGTCGACACATACATGTTATGAGTTGAGGCATGTGGATGCTTTTTAAAGCCTGTAGCTTCTGTTTGCATGACTCGACACATAAAGCTTTTCAGGTCGACACAAAAGAAAAATTTCTTGTCTGAGTTGACACATACGTCGTATGAGTCTACGCATGCTGATGCTTTTTAAAGCTTGTGGATTCTGTTTGCATGAGTTTACTCATAAGGCTCTTCAGGTCGACACATGGCAGAAAATTTTCTGCTATGAGTCGACTCTTGACTTACATGTGTCGACACATGTGTAAAAAATTTTGAAATTCTGCATTCTTTTTTAAATTTCTAGTTTTCTTTTTGCCTCGAACTTGCACATATATATACCTCATACATGCATCATTTCCAACCAAATGAAACCATAAACATACAAAGAAAGTTTTCTTCATCTTGAATCTCTCATCTATGCATACACACAACAATTACACACAATCATTCTTGTTGAGTGCCATCTAGATTCAGAGTTGATAACTTGAAATTTAGGTTGTTGAATTCTAAATTGGGTTGAGATTCTTTGGGGGTTTCATAGGGAAAAACCATTTAGGGTTTGTCCTCCAAATCAAGGTGTTGATTTAGGGGGTTTCGCACAAGATTTCGCAATTTAGATTCAGCTGGGTGAAAGCTTTGAAGAACGATGGTTTTGTCAACGGAGTGGCGATAATCGGAGGATCAATTGGTATTATCGGGTTACTTGATCGATCTCAAGATCAAGAGAAGAGAAAGAGTTAGAATCAACATCAAACATTGGGTTTATGGGGTTGTATTGCTACTTTTCTCTTTTAAATAATGTTTTGCAAAGTAAGATTGATATCTCATTTCCATTTGGAATTATGGGCAGATGTAGCCATACAAAGAACGATTGGTGAACTACCTAAAAAAAACCTTGTGTCCTCTCTCTTTCTCTCTCATTTACTTTGAATTACAAATTGTTGAATTCGTTGATTGTGTAATCGACACGTTTAGATAAAAAAAATTGCAAATTCAAAACTGTTCTGTTGAGTTGATTACAATCCATAAGATTGTAATTGGTTTTTGACATCAATAAAACAATAAGAAAAATCTGACCAACGTTGATTGCACACAAAGTGTTTGATAATTTTCTTCTTTGTGTTTGTTGTTTTATATTTCATTGGAACCACATTACTATTGTGATTATATTAAAACTTATTGTTTATGGAAATATATTGTCTATGTAGCTTATAATTATCATTGCATATAACATTGGTTTATTGCATATCCGAGATTTTTTATAACAATTCAGATTAGACGATAGTTGATCTCGGTGTTTTCCGCTTGCCATAGTTAACATAAATTTTAAAACAGAATTTTTACAAGTTTATTTTTAACTTGGGATCTATTCACCCCCTCCCTTCTAGATAAGTTGTCTTCGTCTAACAAATGGTATCAAGAGCTCTGCTTCATTCCATGCTTCAAAAACGTTTATTAGATTATGGCTTCCGAACCTAAAGGGGCGTATAATAGAGAGCCCATCTTCATCGGTGAAAAATATGGTTATTAGAAAGCTTGTATGCGTACCTAATGCTAATCAAATTATAATGACCAATGCTAATGGTGTTGTCGTACCTAAACTAGAAGCACAATAGGATGATAATGATAAGAAATTGTGGTCTTATGATTGGAAAGCACAAAATATTCTTATATTCTCACTTGGAGTTGATGAATATTATTGTGTTTCCCATAGTGAAACCTAAAAAGCTAAGTGGGACCCATTACAGGTTGCTCATGAAGGAACTAATGAAGTCAAACAACCGAGTCAATACATTAAATCAAGAGTTAGAACTATTTCGTATGACTTAGAACTATTTTTTTAAAATCAAGAGTGAACCTCTTTTACATTTCGGCAATGAGATGAGTTAGAACTATTTCGTATGACGACCCCAAATACAATCATTCTCTTCAAAACAAATATTTAATTACATCTTGCAACACTCTAACACAATAGTATAAACAAACAGATAAAAAGAGTCAAATATAAATTTAAAGTGATTTTAAACCTTTGTAGTTAATTTTGGTCTTTTTATTTATTTATAATATGGATTAAACATTATTTTGCCCCCTGTCATTTAGGGTGAATCCCAAAAACAACCTTGTAAAAAAACACAAATTGCATCCTTGCCATTTGTAGATTCTCCTGTTTTGCCCCCTCGATGGATTTGGTCAACAAAAATGATGATGTGGCGTGTTGTGTTGGATTTTTTTTATTTTTTTATTGCTGACTTCGCTACCAATTGGATTTATTTTTTTTTAATTTGATTTTTTTTAAATTAATTTTTTTTCACATTTTTTTATTTTCCTTTTCATATTGGTTTAAATGATAAAATACTCAAAAATTAAATATGGTGGGAATTGAACCCACCACCTTCACATTACAACTCCAGTTACATATCCACTAGGCTACATGCTTTTTGTTGTGAAAAAAAAATAAAAAAAATGTGTGAAAAAAATTTAAAAATATTAAATTAAAAAATAATAATGAATCTAGTTGGCAGACACGTCAGCAATAAAAAATCCAACACACCACACCACATCATCATTTTTGTTGACCAAATCCAGCGAGGGGGCAAAACAGGAGAATCTACAAATGGCAAGGACGAAATCTATTTTTTTACAAGGTTGTTTTTGGAATTCGCCCCAAATGGCATGGGACAAAATAATGTTTAACCCTTATAATATTAAACAATGTAAGACTTTTTTAACATTTATAATTTCAACCAAACACTAATAATAAATTATCATTTACACTTGTTATAATTTACTTTTGTAAACTTCTACGCTTGGCCAAATTAAATTTAAACTACTAAACCTTTTTGTTAATCCCTTAAAGATTTCATTTCTGGTTTTTTGTTGTGTAAGCAAGAATATATTAACGGGAGAACTAAGGGTTCTCCAACCTGATTACACAAGGGAACGGGAAAATTTCGACAAAAAGAAAGAGATTACCAACCAATTTGAATTACGATAAAAATAGCAAAGGATCTTCGCTAAATTCGTAAAAACTAGAATTGGGATTAGTACTTTCTCTTATAAACATCCACTTCCAAACCAAAATTTTAACATTTCATACGGTATTATTAACATTCCACCCTTCATTCCGAAAGCAAATCCCATTCCGCAATAACCAAATAGACCATATTATTTCTAGCCAAACAACTCCCAATTTGCCCTCCCTAACCTTATTTGCTTTATAAAACAAGTACCAATCCATAAAATTTGATAAGCACTCGTCCTCTGTACCAACTGGTTTACCAACCCATAATGCTATAGCATTCCAAATAATCTTCACCATATTACAATAGAAAAAAGCATGATCTCTATTCTCAAAATCTAACCCACAAAACGCACACTTTAAAGAGTTCAAAGGAAAGACAATATCTCTAATCTTTAAAAGATCCTTTGCTGGAAATCTATTAAGGGTCAAAAGGCCTTGATCTTGAAAGGAACATCCAACTTCCAAACTTTGTCCAACATATCATCATACCTATTGCAAGAGCCAAAAGGAATACGAAAAGTAGCATAAAATTCATAACATTGTGAGACCAAAAAAGCTCCTCCCGGTTCCGCGGACCATACAACTTTGTCAAAAGCGGAACCCTCACGACAACGTCCCTTAAAGACGCTTCTACGAAAGAAAGACGCAACTGATCAATCGAGGACAACGTTAACACAGTTAAACCAAAATCACCCCAAATCCACTCTCCATTATTCCACCCCCCATACCTACCACCGAAACTTCTTTCAAAGAAGAAGCAAAATAAAGTTCCCGAAATCATTCCCTTAAAATAGTGTCATTCCTCCACCGAGCTTCCCAAAAAGGAGTATTGTAACCATTCCCAATCACAAACTTACTATAAGCCATAATAGGATCCTTATGGGAAAAGGATGCTATTTTGAGAATGTCCTTCCACCAAGATGATTGAGAAATAGAAACTCTACCACTAACTCCTCCCTTATACATCTTCATAGAAATGTCTTTGTAACGAGCTTTCAACAAATCATACCAAAGATTATCAAAGTCTTGAAAAATTCTCCAACTCCATTTATTAAGAAGGGCTAAGTTGAAATTCGAAATATTTTTTATTCCAAGCCCCCCTTTCTCACTAGAAAGACACACATTCTTCCAACTCACCCAATATCTTCTTCTTACCCTTTCTCGCCAGCATCTTGTAGAAGGACATAGTAAAAATAGTAAGTGCACAAAGAATCGATTTCAAAAGGGTAATCCTACCACCAAGATTAGGAAACCAAATTTTCCAACCCGAAAGACGTTTCTTCATTTTATTCAAAAGAGGCACCCAAGTAAAATATTTCCTCGGGTTGGCTCAAATCGGAACCCTGAGAAAAATGATGTTACTAGATTCCACCTTGAAGGAAAGAACATAACGTGCGGCTTCCATAAAATTACTTCTAATATTAATACCAATCAATTTGCTTTTATGATAATTTATAACGAGACTTGATACCAACTCAAAGGCTCTCAACACCGACTTCATAGCCCACACTTGCTTCTAAGAACCTTCCCCCACTAAAAGAGGGTCATCCGCAAATTGAAGAATATTGACATTGCACTTCCCATTAATGGAAAAACCACTAAATTCCCCATTTTTTATAGATTTTCTCACCAACCGCGCTACCAAGACAGAGAGAAAAGGAGATAATGGATCTCCTTGCCTCAAACCATTCTCCACCACAAACTCCTTTGTTGGACTTCCATTGACTAAAACAGACATTTTAATTTGGAAAATCAAAAGATCCATCCATCTCCTCCATATCGAGCCGAACCCCATATTCACCATCATGAATCTTAAGAAATTCCAATTCACCTTGTCGTAAGCCTTTTCGAAATCCATTTTGAATAAAACACACTCCCTTCCCTTCTTCTTAGCATAATCTATCACTTCATTAGCCACCAATACACCATCTAATAATTGTCTTCCCGCCACAAAGGCACTTTGATTCGGAGAAATAATAGAATTCAATACCTTTTTTAACCTCCCCGAAAAGAGTTTAGAAATTTCCTTATACATACTACCTACTAAACATATTGGTCTATAATCATCCAAAGAAACCGGGTTTGAAGATTTTGGAAAAAAAAGTCAAGAAAGAAGAAGTCACCGCCTTGGACAACATATCACCCGAATGAAAGCAATTAAAAAACGGATAAAATCCTCTTAAAGGAACGACCAACACTTTTTAAAGAACAAAAAGGTGTAACCATCGATCGGGTCTCGGGCTTTTAGAACTCCTGCAACCCCAAACTGCCTCTTTTATCTCCTCCTCTTGAAAAGGATTTTCAAGAGCCAACATCTCCTCCATACTAATACTATTGAAATTGATTCCTTCCAACACCATCCTCTCTCTCTCTTCGATTCTACAAAGTTGTTAGAAAAATCGCTCTGCACCTCCTCCTTAACATCCGCAACCGACTCTATAAGAGCACCCGATGAAGAAATCAGACCAATATGGTTATATATTCTTCTCTCCTTCATCACCATATGGAAGAATCTAGTATTGCAATCTCCTTCTCTTAAACATTTAACTTTCGATTTTTGAGCAAGCATGTTTTCTTTTATTCTCAAATTCAACCAAAATCTACTAGTCGCTTCCTTCCGATTCTTCAAGCAATCGAAATGAGAATCATCTAACTCTACTTCCAAACACTCATCCCATAATTGATAACCCTCACATTTTCTTCCATTTCCAAGTCTATCTTACCAAACACCACCTTATTCCACCACTTTATTGTGGTTCTCTCAGTACCTTTGCCAAATTGTGGAAAAAATGGGGAATAATGATCATGTAGGATGGAACAAAATGTTCAAGATTGTTCTAGCGTGATGGAGGAGTTGATCTTTTGATGTGTAGCAAATCACCTTCTTATGTGCAACGTCTCTTACAGTTGTTTGCTCTATTGATTCTATTGGGTGATATGGTATGCTACTTGTGATACTTCATGAAGATCACATCTTAATTGTTTTACCCAAAACTTACCAAAAGGGGAGATTGTAGTTCCTTTTGTTCGGCTGCATCAGATAAAAAAACATATGTACAAGATGTTCCAGCATGTGTTCCAGCATCTGAGTGTGACTGTGTTTGTTGTTGAGAAGTGATGTTCAACTAAAGTGCTTGTGAGAACCAGTTAAGCAAGAGTTATTCAGATAAAGTGCTTATCATAAGTAGTTATAAGCAAGATGTTCCTAAATATAGCTAAAGTTAATAATGAAATGAATTGGTTACAAAGAAACAACAAAGTGACTAAATAGGTATACCTTCAATGGTAACTATTATGGATGTATGTCGTCCTGAGTCTTTGGTAGTCGTCCTCCTTCGAGGCTCTAACGGTGAACTTCTCTTTTTTAGTGGATGTTGTAGTGTTCATGCCCATAGCTTCTTGATTCTTATTGACTTGATCGAAATTGGATTGAGTTACCTTCATGAATTCAGCTATAGTTAGTACTAATGGAGATGGATTCCTTTGTGTTAAGGAGCGGGTTATTTGGCATTTAAATCAGGGATGTTGCTCCACTTGATGTCTGGATGATCTTTCCAACCAGCATTATAAGTGTTAAATATGGATAACCTCTTTGAAAAGTTTTAACAAATTGAGCTTCTTTAGTATATCCCTCTGGTACACAGTTGTCATTTGCAATCCCTTCTCCAGAAAAAGCAACACAATAATAGTTGAACTTGATTGACAGTTGCTGGAACATGAGTAGCACCAACTAAATGTTTGGTAAGAACTTCCAGTTGAGCTAACACAACATGCTAACACAACATTATTGGTATCTTACTCGAGCATACTCTTCTTCTTTATACCTATTTCACTTGGAGACAAGTATTCATTCTAGCACATTCTTTTGATAGGCTCTTTCATTTTATCTTTAGTCTTGTTCCTTATAGTACATCTAACCAAGGTGTCAAGAAGTATTCTTGTCTCAACTTCCAAACCTTTAGGGAAAACTTGCATCTGCTCCATACTGCTCATGTTGTGGTAGGATATCTTTTAAGTAATAGTCTGAATCTCTCCTTAGTATCACTTAAGGACTCATCATCACATTGTTCAAAATTTGAAATCTTGACCCTTCTTTACACAAAATAGGTGTTCATTAAAAACCTTTCTAGAAATTTATCTTTTAACTCAGTCCATGTCTGAATGTTTCCACTTGGTAAATAATGTAGCCAGTCTTTTGGCTTTCTAGTTAAAAAACCCGAACAACATCAGCTTGATTTACTATCAGTTACTCCTATTAGGTTGCACATAGAACGTGTCTCGTAAATAGGAGTCAGATACTCCAATGGATCTCTAATGGGAATTCCATCGAATTGGTTATCTCTCAAACCTGCAAGAACAACATTTTTAATGTCAAATGTAACAGGAATAGCCAGTCGGAACCTGAGAGATATCTACCCATCGTCAGTTCTTCTATAATAGTCTCCCATAATATGCCTCGATGGACAGACCATGACTCTTTCTGTTTGTAATTTCTTTGTTAATCGTTCTAATTAGGATGCTTTTCGAGTTTCTCTTGCTATCTTCTATATCCTTAACCTCGTATAAACAACACCTCAATAGTACTGCACTAATTAACAATAACTAAAAAACATAAATTTAAAATAAAAATAAAATAAATAAAAACCAAAACATAAATTAAAAACATAAATTAAAAAAATAGAAAATAAAATAAAACCAGAATAACAATAAAATGGAAAATAAATATAAACAAAGAAAATTTAAAACTAAACCTTAAAATTTTAAAAATAACAAAACACAAAAATTGTCTTGTTGAAATAATTCAACAAATCCTGACAACAAGGCTAGAAATTTGATGACAATATAGCAAGTGTACTAATGTATCGAAATAAAAAATTTATAATTTTGTATTTACATGGATTGTGCTATTTTTAACAAAGCGATTTGTGTGCTATAGAAAGTAAATTTTGGGGGGGGGGGGAAGGGTTTAAGGTTTGATTTTGTAAAAATAAAAGCGTAAATGAAATTGTTAGAAAAAAACTGATCAGATAAAGGCGATTAGGCCTTATTTTGAATCCTATGTATGTCATTATTGATGCTAATATCTAATTTTCCTATATTGATTATTCAGCTAGTACAACGGTTTAACTTAGCCGCTATACCCAATCTCTTGGTGTATAACTCACTATTCTACACTATTCATACCTAATCGATTACTAAGTTAAACATTTACTTTAGATCTGATTTGCAAGGTTTCAATTAGTAATCAATACGAGTTCTAAGTTCAATATTTGAATTCGTCAACACATATAAAGCAACGAACATAAAAATAACTGAATAACAATACTGAATTAAACAAAAATTGCAAAGAGTACAAAATGTAAACATATGATCCAACAGATTCATACTGGTTCATCTAACAAGCCCTAATCAATAAAAACTTGGCTACACATACTAATAGGATTCATAATTTAAATAAAAAAATTACATAAATCTCCGGTTAGAATTTGGATTCCAATGATGAAAATTATTAATCTAGAGCTTCAGAAATTGCTTTGCCAACAAAATTTTATTACAAAAATGTCCACCCCCTTTTTCCTATGCGTTTTTGCCTTTTATAGAAGTCAAAATGCGTCAGAAACAGGGTTCCCTCGCGGCCAAAATTATCTTCACCATGCCCATGATTCTTTCACTGCTCCCACAATTTTTCCAATTGTTAGAGTTTTTTGTTAGCTTTCATTTATTGTTAGTCCCACCTCAACAAAAGTTACAAAACTCTACATATAATCAAATTACTTGACAAATGTCATGATGTAAATTTTGTTGAAAATGATCTTTTATTCATAATTTTTTTCTTCACTTTTTCATCTTTTTTATCTGTTTCTTCACTTCTTCATTTTCTTCCTATTGATGATGGTATGCATGGGTTCCTTCCCCTCACTCTTTTTTCTGCCATGTGTTTCCTCGAGTTCTTTCTTTCCTTCAATCAGTGTCGGTTCCTTGTTTGCAATGTTGATATTATTAATATTATTATTATTATATTGTTTTATTATATGTTTGTAAGGGTAGTTTGGTATTTCCCACGATACATTATTTATACTCTGGTGTAACCCTAATTCTCCAACTCTTATTCATTCTATTGAAACCCTTATTGAAAGTGTCTTTCTTCTCTATGCTTCTACCTATTCACTATTCCTGGAATCTCAGTCGGCACTTGTTCATGGTAACTAATTGAATATCTACAGGGTATTTGCATTGAAAAATATTACATGATTGCAAGATAGATATTTTTGCTAGTGGTCAAAATAGAAAGGTATTTCATCATATTCAAGAAATCATGCAAGGTATTATTGAATTCGTGTATGCCACTGCCAGTTGTTGCGTTCCGCACAGGGTCCGAATATAAGTTGATTTGCATCATTCTTAGTATTGAATACATTGACAAATTAATTTAATTTTTTTTGTCAATTTTAAATTATACTTTGTTTAATTGTGGTATTCTGGCTGTCTTATAATTGATTACAATGAGTAATGATAAAGATGACTCCCTTCAATCGGTTAGTGTTCAACTCGTCGGAGAAAATTATCCTTATTGGAGTTATGTAATGAGAAATTTTTTGAAAGGAAAAAGAATGTGGAGTTATGTTGATGGAACCTCGGTTAAACCTACTGATAAAAAGGATGAAGCAAAATATGCAAAAGAGTTGGAAACATGGGATGTTAGTAATTCGAAGATCCTTACTTTGATCAATAATTCTGTTTCTCAGTCAATAGGTGTGCAACTAGCAAAATATGATACTGCTAATGAGGTGTGGGATCATTTGAAACGTTTGTATGCTCAATCTAATTTTGCAAAACGGTATCAGTTGGAGAGTGATATTAGAGCTCTCAAACAAAATAACATGACCATTCAGGAATTTTATTCAGCGATGAGTAGTCTGTGGGATCAGTTAGCTCTTATGGAATCAAATGATTTGAAATTTGTCAAAGCGTACACAGATTAAAGAGAAGAACAACGTTTGGTTCAATTTCTGATGGCACTTAGGGATGATTTTGAGGGTATTCGTGGGGGAATTTTGCATCGTAATCCTCTTCCTAGTGTTGATTCAGTTTTCAATGAATTATTGGCAGAAGAAACTAGACCCAAGTCCCACTCAAATTTGATTCCTAATAAAGGAGTTCTCTCCATACCTCCGTCTGTTTTTGCTGCTCCATTCCACAAAGGAAAATCTCAAGGTAGGGTTGGACTTGGTATTGATGAATGTGCCTTTTGCAAGGAGAAAGGTCATTGGAAAGCACAATGTCCCAGACTGTTGAAAGGAAATAGGAAAACTTCCAGGAGTCCATCATCCAATGTTGTTGCTGCTGCTCCTACTACAATTGGTTCTGGTTCTGATCATGTATACCCATCTGAGACTACCTCTCAAATATCTGATATTGTAGAGCAACTCCAAAAGCTTCTTACCACTCAATCACGTGCCATGTCTGCCTCCTCTATTAAAGGTTTGAACTCTTCTTGTTTGTCAGGTATATCTCCTTCCACGTGGATTCTAGACTCTGGAGCATCACATCATATGTCATATGATGCTAAATCATTTTTGTCTGTGAATAATGCACCATCTATGTCAGTTATGACTGCTGATGGCACTCATATGCCATTAGCAGGCATTGGTTCTGTCTCGACACCCAATTTTTCATTTTCTGACGTTTACTATATTCCTAATCTCACTTTGAGTCTTGCTTCTGTTAGTCAATTATGTGATTCAGGTTACTCAGTTATGTTTTCTTCCACTTCTTGTTGTGTGCAGGATCCTCATTCTGGGAGGATGATTGGGACAGGCCGTAGACAAGGGGGACTTTATGTTTTGGATGAGTTGAGAGTCCCAGATACTGCAGCTTCAACCTCTAGCTCCACAACTGATTTATTATCCTCTTTTCATTTGAATTCTTCGTCTTCTAGTTTTTATTTATGGCATTACCGTCTTGGACATGTCTCTGCTTCTAGATTAAAGTATTTGGCTTCTACTGAAGTATTAGGAAAGTTACAAACCACTGATATTTCAGATTGTTGTGGGTGTAAACTTGCTAAATTTTCAGCATTACCATTTAGTAAAAGTATTTCCATTTCATATGCACCATTTGATTTAGTTCACTCTGATGTATGGGGTCCATCACCTGTTCTTACTAAGGGTGGATCTAGATATTATGTTTCGTTTATTGATGACTATACTCGTTATTGTTGGGTTTATCTTATGAAAAATCGTTCTGAATTTTTTGACATTTACTGTATGTTTCGTGCTATGGTTAAAACTCAACATAATGTTGTTATAAAGTGCTTCCGTTGTGATTTAGGTGGTGAATATACCTCTAATAAATTCTATGAATTGCTTGATTTTGATGGTACAATTCATCAAATATCTTGTACTGATACTCCTCAACAAAATGGAGTTGCTGAAAGGAAACACCGTCACATTATTGAGACCGCTCGTTCCCTTTTGTTCTCTGCTTCTGTTCCTAGTGAATTTTAGGGTGAAGCAGTTCTTACTGATGTTCATGTTATTAATAGAATCCCATCGTCCATCACATCAGGTTTGTCTCCCTTTGAAAGATTGTATAACTCTATCCCTGATTATTCCTCTTTAAAAGTGTTTGGCTCTACTTGTTTTGTTCTTCGCCCACGAGTAGAACGTAGTAAGTTGTCTTCTCGTTCTGCTATATGTGTTTTTCTTGGTTATGGTGATGGTCAAAAGGGTTATCGCTGTTATGATCCTGATGCAAAGAAATTGTATGTTTCTCGTCATGTGGTTTTCCTTGAACACATTCCTTTTTACTCTCTTTCTTCTAATTCTCATATTACTAGCGGTTCAAAACTCACCCATATTGATCCTTTTAGTTATATTTGATAATGGTTCTAGTGATTGTAATCTTGAGAATTGCAGGACTGATACTGTAGCTACTCCAGATATAGATTTCCCTCTTGTCCCCACGGCTGCCCAAGAACCTCCTGCAATTGTTGATCCTCCGCCTCCCCGTTATCCCTCTCGTGACCGTAAGTCTACTCAATTGCCTGATTTTGTCTATTCTACTTACTCAACTTCTTTTGCTTCTTTTCTAACCTCTATCCACAGTTTGTCTGAGCCTTCTTCCTATAAAGAGGCTATTTTTGACCCTCTTTGGCAGCAGGCTATGACAGAAGAACTTTCTGCTTTGCATAAAACAAATACTTGGGAATTAGTACCTCTTCCTCTTGGAAAACGTGCTATTGGGTCTCGCTGGATATACAAGATCAAAACTAAGTCTGATGGGTCAGTTGAGCGCTATAAAGCACGCCTTGTTGCTAAGGGATTCTCTCAACAATATGGTATGGATTATGAAGAAACTTTCGCTCCTGTTGCTAAGATGACTACTATTCGCACTCTTATAGCAGTTGCATCTGTTCGTCAATGGCATATTTCTCAAATGGATGTTAAAAATGCATTTCTAAATGGTGATCTTCAAGAGGAAGTTTATATGGTACCCCCACAAGGTGTTTCTCATAATCAAGGCGAAGTTTGTAAGTTGAAGAAAGCATTATATGGCCTTAAACAAGCTCCACGAGCTTGTTTTGAGAAGTTTACCACTGTGATTACATCTATTGGATTTCAATCTAGTAATCATGATTCTGCTTTGTTTGTCAAGACCACTTATCATGGTCGTATTTTACTCTCATTATATGTTGATGATATGATTATTACAGGGGATGATACAGATGGAATTAATGATTTGAAATTACAGTTAGCCAGAGAGTTTGAGATGAAGGACTTAGGCACTCTTAGATATTTTTTGGGCATTGAAGTTGCTTACTCTCCTAGAGGCTATCTTCTCTCTCAGTCCAAGTATATTGCCAACATTCTTGAACAGGCTCACCTTTCTGATACTAGAGTAGCAGATAGCCCCCTTGAGTTGAATGTGAAGTATGCTCCATCTGATGGTGTTTCTCTACCAGATCCCACCTTATATCGCACTTTGGTTGGCAGCCTGGTGTACCTTACGATTACTAGACCAGATATTGCTTATGTAGTTCATGTTGTTAGTCAGTTTGTTGTCTCTCCTACTACAGTGCATTGGGCAGTCGTCCTTCGCATATGTCGTTATCTTCGGGGAACCCAATTTCAGAGCCTTCTATTTCCCTCATCGTCCTCATTGGAAATACGTGCTTATTATGATGCTGATTGGGCTGGAGACCCCACAGATCGTAAGTCTACCACAGGGTTTTGTATCTTTCTTAGAGACTCTCTTATTTCTTGGAAGAGTAAGAAACAAGACATTGTCTCTAGCTCTTCTACAGAAGCGGAGTATCGTGCTATGGCATCCACCACTACTGAAATGGTTTGGTTGCGTTGGTTACTTTCCGATATGGGTGTCATTCTTTCGGAACCAAATCCCATGTATTGTGATAACAAGAGTGCCACTCAAATTGCCCACAACTCAGTCTTTCATGAACGTACCAAACACATTGAAATTGATTGTCACTTCACTCGTCATCATCTTCAGCATGGGACAATCACTCTACCGTTTGTCTCATCCGCTTTACAGATTGCAGATTTGTTTACGAAGACGCATTCCATTAAACGTTTTCGTTTTTTGATTGCCAAACTTTCGATGCTTCCTACTAATGCATCTTGAGTAGGGGTGGAAATAGGCTGGGCCGAGTTAGGCTTTGCCAAGCCTGAGCCTGGCCTGCTATAATATTCAAAGCCTAAGCCTGGCCTGTAGCCTATCATAGGCTTATTTTTTTGGCCTGGGCCTGGCCTTTTTGAAGGCCTGATTGGCCTATTAGCCTACTTAAAAGCCTATTTCATTTGAACATTTATAAATAAGTCATTCAACTCGTCTTTATATAGACTAACAAATTAAAAGATCGGTGAGATTAAATGTTTGTTTGCATTAGTTTATTTGAGTTTACCTAGTAGCATAAATTTTGTGATATTATTTGTTTGAGAGAACTTATCGAAACAACTTATGACATTGTTCATAAGATTCTTTTCATCTTATTTTCATAATTTCTTCCAGATAACTAAAATTTATTTTTATATTTTTAACTCAAAGTAAAAAATATAATATAATAATAATAAAATTATTCATATTTATTTAAATAGGCCGGTCTCTTAGGCTTAAAAGGCTTTTTATGTGGCCTGTGGCCTAGCCTTTTTAACTAAATAGGCTTATAAAAAAGCCTAGGCCTTTTCTATTTATCTAAAAAGCCTGGCCTGACCTAGGCCTATGTAGGCTGGACCGTGGGCCCCTGTTAGTCGGCCTGGCCTATTCCCACCCCTAATCTTGAGTTTGAGGGAAGACGTTAGATATTATTAATATTATTATTATATTGTTTTATTATATGTTTGTAAGGGTAGTTTGGTATTTCCCACGATACATTATTTATACTCTGGTGTAACCCTAATTCTCCAACTTTTATTCATTCTATTGAAACCCTTATTGAAAGTGTCTTTCTTCTCTATGCTTCTACCTATTCACTATTGTTAACATGCAAAATCAATTGCTCCTCAATGGAGCTTCAAAGATTCTAGAAAATATGACCTAGAAGCCTTCGAATATGCTTCCATTGTCGCTACAACACCTTCATTAGTGTGATACTCTACCATCAAAGAGATGACTCACTGGGTGGCTAGTGTCATTCTTCCAATAATGAAGTTGTATACCGACTTGAAATAGATTACCAAGAATTTTGTCTTTACTATTTTTCTGGTCTCTCTTTTTTCCCAATAGAGGCCATCAACTCAACATAGTCCTATGGTCTCATTCATAGTCACAGAATTCGCAGGTATTGGTGAAGAACCGCGAATTGGTTCGTGAGTACCGGTTCGCGGTACTTTTGCAAATTGGTACGCTGAAATTCGCATAGAATTCACATCATTCGAAGAACCAGACGTACCAAAACAAACTTGAACTTCCTTAGATTTTTCTATACTTTAACTAATAAATTGATTAAACTAAAGACCCACCAACTCTCAGCTATTTTGCAAGCTGTATTGGACTTAAGGGCCCCACTAATTCATTAGTCTTAGGCAAGCTCTATCGTATGCTGCAACTGCAAGTCTTTTTATAGCTATATTATATTTTGAAACCAAACAAAGTAGCGATGTGGGACTTTGTTATATTTTACCCAAAGTATGATAGTGTCTACTGTCTACATATACATCTTCATCTCTTAACCATATTTTCCTACAAAAATAATTATTTTATAACTAAAAAAATTAGGAATTAATTTTTTTAATCAAATAAATTGAGAACTTATTTTAATTAAATAATTTTTTATTCATAGCGTACCGATTATTCTATTTTAACGTACCGCGAACCCAAATAGCGTACCGACTCTGTATACCCCCTAACGTACCTAATTCTTTAAGAGTTGCGAACCGCGAACCCGAATTCGTACCACGTACCGAAGCGAATTACGAATTATGTGACTATGGTCTCATTGTTGAGACATTAAATCCTCGAAGATCACTTCCCTTGTAGAGGGGTGAGTTTCTCACGAGTGAATTGCAATATTTCCACGAGGTCGGTGTACGTGATATTACATGAGCTCCCTTGATCTATCAATTCTCTTCGCACATCGATGTTTGCCATGATGTCTCTTATTAATTAAAGGATATGGGGATTTTGAACTCTGTTGACTAGTTATTTGTCGTAGAAGAAGATTGATGGTCTTTCCTTTTGGACGGAGCCTTGGGTAACATATGATTATGCACCACCATTTCCATCAACTTCCTATTTATCAAGTAAGAGGAGGCTCCATCAAAATGAGGGAACCAACTTGAAATGACTATTGTTGTATTTAGTCTACCTTGGTCGGGGGATGGTTAGTTTATTTGGAGAAACTTATCACTCATTTCCCCAGGGTTTGTCTAATTGTTAATGGGGATGGTCTCCCTCGGATAGTGAGGACCTTCCTTAGAATTCATCAAGATAGGCAAGGTTTTCATTTGTCGAAGTCCCTTTGGATGTCATGTAAGCGATCGATTATTTTTTCTCTTATTTTTCATTGGAATGCTTCTCCTTTTATATGCGTTATCTCACTTTTTTATCAGTGGACTATCATCCTCGGACCTCTTCTCCTCGGATATTTTATTGCCCTAGTGAGAGAATCTACAGAATCTTTCATTTCTAATCAGATATTCAATAATGTTCTTCATTTGAACACATTTGTTTGTGTTATGGTTGCCGCTGCAGAAATGAAAATAAAAGTATTGAGACTTGTCTACTCCAGGACGTCTTCATAAAGGCTTAAGTGCTTCAATCTTCTCTTCTTTAAACTCCACTTTGATGCATTCTTGTAGAATGCGCTTCCTTGAAGTGTTTAGAGGGTTGTAGTCTTTTTACTATGATGGTGGTACTCCTTCATCTTCTTAATTTATGATATTCAAATACTGATCTCTTCCATTTTAAATTCCATGTGAGAATACCAATTAAATCTCCCACATGCCCAAGAGACCAGTCTCATTTGTCTGAGGTACTAAAGAGCCTAGGGAATCTAGCACACCAAACAGACAAATTAGAGTTGACAAGTAAATCATATGCAAACTGATTTTATTTAAACAAAGACATGTATTGCATAAGGGATATGAATGATTAAGATCCCATAAAGTACATATCTGCCCCTATGTCCAAAACCACAATGCAAGTCACTGACTTTGTTACCATATTCCTCACATCCAATTACACCTTATAACCTTCATGATAAGGCCTTCAATTACTGTAAAATTTGGACATATTTTCTACTTCTATGGCGACCTCAAGATCAAAAGCTTCGTCGGTGACCTAGAGATCAAAAGCTTCACCAGTGATATAAATATGATGGCTTGCACTCTCTCTCCTTCTTGAACTGTTCTGCTACTGCATATGAAAATCTGTGTGGGAAATCTTGTGGGCTGAAGCTTTGTCGACGACATCGAGATCCAAAGCTTAGTTGTTGACATCAAATTGTACCTCGCAACCAAACATAGATTCACTCTGTTGAGATCCATATGTTTTCTAGAGCGTCTTTAAGGGATTTGAGGAATCCAAAAGCTTATGCAAGGGCAACGTCATGTTAGGCGGGGGTGATATCCATCAATAAGGACCAGCTCAGTTTTACCACACCTCACGATGGGCGCTAATTGTACTTGTTGAAAGTGCAATAGTCTAGAGAGATTTTGCTCACACAGGGATTGCGCGAAACTATGTGATTTTTGTAGAATTGGTAAATGATGCATAAATTCCAAGGTTTGAGTATTTATGGAGAACTTCTTGGGCCGGATAGAAGTAAAGAAACAATTTCTCCTATATTTTCAATGTTAATGATAATTAACAATGAAACATTATTATTAAGTTATAACTTTAAAATATAAAATATTTTTTATTTTCTTTACCAATTTGTCAGTATATATTTTCTCTTGAAATGTACTAAATTGTTTAATGAAAAATTAAAGAGTATCGTACTAAAAAAATAGGAAAGTGTAGATTTTATTATAAGGGAGGAGAACGTAATATTTTTTTTAGGGCATATTTTAGTTTTTTTTTTAAAAAATTCTATACTATGCGCATCCTAATCCTAAGAATACGTTTTTAACAATAGAAACCCGGTAATATTGCATATATAGTGAATATATAGCGAGTGGAATTATAAGTTTCTAAACCCTAAACCTGTATCACTTAGCCGAGTTCTTCTCTCTAAACCTACTGCCTTCTCCAATCTCTTAACAAGATTGCTTTGATAGCTTGGTATGTCAATATTTATTTTCAGATGATGAATACTTTGTTTTTTTCAAACTGTAATCTAGATTATTATTATTTATGTTATTGTATTTATACGATGATATGTTATTATGGTTTGAACAATAGCTTGATTTTTGAAATGTTGATCATTGGAATAGAAGGTTTGCATGTACCATAAATTCTTCTTGCAAATATTGTTGTATCTTGGAATTAGAACTTTGCATGGACTTTTTATTTTTCTACTAGTGCATAGTTCTTATAATTATAGAGTTCTAATCATTTAATTTATTTCTAGAATCACAGATGGATGATTCTAGCAATTGTGATATAGGTTGTGATGGAGAGAGTGCAGCGATGATCCCAAACCAGAAGACTCTCACTATTCACTTGCCTTCCAGCTCTAACATTGATGTGAGCTCTATGGTTTCTATGAAGGAGGATTGTGAATCGCCTATGTCATCATGGGCTTCCGATCCCGAAACTGATATCTCATCTGTGACCAGTTGTCATGTAATAATGCCTGAGGAGTCCCTTCAGGATGTTGACCTTGAAGGAAACTATGAAAACCAGTTCGTCGGGGTGGAAAACAATGATGATGGTTTTTTGTGGGAGATGGACAATAGAAGTTATGAAGACTTGCTCAAAAAATTCATTGAAAAGGAGGAAGATCTAAGAGTTTCCAATTTAAAGCTTCAACTTTCAGAACAAGAGATCACAGGGTTGGCTATTCAAGTTGAGGTTCTTGAGATTCAGATTGATGATGCGTGTCAAAAATTGGAGCTGAAAGAGGATGAGTTGTGTGAACAAAAGAAGCTTTTGGGAAAACAGATTTCCAAGTTGAAGATTCAAAATTTAAACAGTGTGGATCAATTTGCTGATGCGCGCGGAGAATTGAATTTGAAAAAACGCGAGCTTGTTAATGTGCGCAAAGAATTAGAGTTGAAAGAGAAGGAGTTGAATGAACAAAAGAAGCTTTCAGAAGAAGAGATTTTCAAGTTGAAGAATCAAATTAAAGAAAATGAGAATCAGCTTGATAATGTGCAAAAAGAATTAGAGTTGAAAGAAAAGGAGTTGAATGAGCAAAAAGAGCTTTCAGAAGAAGAGATTTTCAAATTGAGGAAGCAAGTTAAAGAAAGTGAGAATCGGCTTGATAATGTGTGGGATGAATTGAATCTGAAAACGGAGAAGTTGCAAAAACAAACTGTTGAATTAGATACTTATATTCCAGAATCTGTCTACAAGATTACAAATTTGATGGAACAACTTGAAGAGGCTCATAAGAAACTCGAGATTTCAACCGACGAAATTGCAACTTTACAAAAGGAACTTGGTAGTAAGTCATCTATGATTCGTCGGTTGCAATGTGAGATTAAAGAGGAAAAGAAAAAGATGCATTCGACATTGTTTGATTTGCAGGCTACGTATGTTTGCGAGCAAGAAAAGATGAGTTCTGATATTGCAAGTTTGTCAAAACAGAAAAAACAATTGACCTCTAAACTAGAGGCCTGTGAGTCTAGAAACAAGGAGTTAGAACAAAAAGTTATGCGAAATGAAGCTGAAAATTTGACACATTTGCAAGAAATCAGGAATTTGAGGACAAAACTTGGTCAGAGAATGAATGATGTAGAAGCTGCTAATAAGAAATCAGCAAGAGTAATGATTCAAATAGATGAAGCCAATGTCCAGATTGATAAGCTTAAGGCTGAGATATGCTCCCGCGACGATGAAATATCTCATTTGAAGAAATATATAAACGACGTAAACACATCACGAATTGAGCTGGTGCTTAACTATAGAGCTAAATTGAATGAAGAAAATAAGTTGAAATTGAAAGTGGAGGAACTTGAAAAGGAGGTGAAGAAACAGAATGGGGTGATCTTGGATATGGCTAAGGAGAAGAAGGAGGCAATTAGACAACTGTGTAATTCACTTGAGCACTACAGGAGTGGATATAATGAGCGTATCCGAGCATTGAATGGTTTATAAGCATTGCGGGCGCGCACACTGTCATACTTCCTAGTTTAACATTTAGGTGTGTCTTGTGGTTTTGTTTTGTTTTATTTGTTAGATTTTGGTTGTTATCGGTTTTTTCATATTTATTTCTTAATAATTTCTGCTATGCACCTAAACATTGGATAATAATGTGTTTCCTCTTGTTACTTTGAATTTGATAAAATTTTGAAATTCTGAGAAAATAATGAAATTTGATTTATATGAGATCAATATTGGTTTGGCATGTTTGTCCAATCTTTGTGGTATTTTTAGGTTTGTTTTTCATCTGAAGTTGATCACTTTTCTGTTGCTGGTTTACTAGTTTGCTTTGTTTTGGAGGCAGCTTTGAACTTGATCGAATTGTCTTATTGTAATTGTATCATGCAGCTTGCTTTTATCTAGATTTTTGAGTTTGGGAGTACGGCAATCTTTGAATTTAACTTTTTTTTTCAAAAATTTTATTTTAATTTAAAAAGAAAGATTCATCAAATATAAGGAAAATTTATTAATATTGGAAGAGATCTAATAGATCTATTTTCACTTGTCTTGACTATATTCTTGAACAAGTATACCGTCAAATTAGTCTCTACAGAATGTTCTTAAATAGATGTTTGACAGCATAAATATTTCAAAAAAAAAAATCCTGAAGTCAATTAAATTTTATTCATATTAATTCCTTAATATTAAATTAAGGGATTACATGGATAATAAGTATTAATACTAACAACTTTCTTTGATTTTAGTGATATGACAACAAAAAAAAGTCTTATAATCTCTTATCTCAGCAGCTATTTCAAAAATACTTATTTGCTTTCAAAAATACTTCTTTTTCTGGAGATATACAACAGAAAAAAAATTGCCAAATTTTAATAAATACTTTTTTTTTTGTCAAATTTTAGTTTGTTTCGGAGATGCGTATACGGAATGTAATTATTTTAAAGTTTTTCAATTTAAAATACTTCCACCTCCAAAAAAAACGTGTTTATTAATATGTATCTTGAGAAATAAATCATAAATGAAATTGAGCTAATGGGATTGCTTAATGTACAATAGAATTCATAAGTTCCAGAACTTAACATTTTTATCATTGAAGTCGACACACGTGGCGTTCCCGTTATTTAAATATTGTGTGTTCCCGTTATTTAAATATTTGTGTAAGTTACGTGATGAAGCAATTCAAAAAGTAGGTTATTTGGCATTAAATAATATTAATCTTGATAATTGATGGGGTCAAACGTAAATTTATTGGACCATATATACATTTCTTATTCAAATTACTATTGAAATGAAATTGATTTAAATTGCTTAGATGTTTGGTTTAAATTGCTTAGATGTTGCTTAAATATAATTAAATATAATATGACAATTGGTAAAAAAAAAAAAAAACTGAAACAATAAAAAAAAAAGTTCTCCAAAATATGCTCTAAAAGTATCACACGTTGGATTGAGATATTGCCTATTATTAACAAAAAGAAGTTAATTGATAGTAAATTGTTAATTACAAAAACCAACTTGACATTTTAATAAAGTCAGAAGTTTTCTAGAATATTTTAAAACCACCAAACCGGTTTAAAAGTGTTCTGAAAAATCAACTTAGAGGTTTATTCATATTATTGGACCATCGATGACCGGAATTTTTATTTTTATATTCCGTTGTGGATGAATGGTTCAAATTGAACAAATCAAATTCAAAATCATATTTTATTTCAAATATCCACCGTGAATGATACTGACGTTGAAAATCATACTCCTCATATCATTTTTATTTTCCCAAAAAAGTTGACATTTTCTTACATTTGACAGATCTAGAAAAACAACATCACCTACGAGATAGACCAAGTCAGACACCTTCACCATAATTCTTATAGCTGACTTTCTTCCAACTCACACACAAAAAAAACAGCGTAACACAACGCGTCTTTAAAAGAGACAAAATCTCAAACACACAACACATTAACAACAAACGAGTTGACTAACAAACCAAACACGAAATACAAGACTCTTTTGTTGTTACTGTTTCACTTCCACGCAGCAACAACTCCAACATTTCATACAAGACCCTACTCAGAATTTCTGTTATCTTTCACATTCTAATTATTGTTAATTTAGTCGTTTTCTTTGCGTCAAGGAAAAGCTTCTTTCGCATTTATTTCTCAGCATGTTCCTTCCTCTACTTTCTCTCCCTCTCTTCATTACTATAACATAACACCCTTCTAACCTCTAAACCCCTTTCCATTCTTCATTATTTCTTTTTCTTTCTCCCCTTTGTGCTGTTCATTCAAATTCAACTATTTCCTGAGATTTTGTAACCTGATATAACCAAGGTACACACCAGTGTAAGTGATTTTTGGCTTATAACTTTTATGCAGTTTGTTGTTACAATATCCTGTTGTTTCTTTTCTTTCATAGTTAAGTAAGCCTTGTTTTATACTAATTCTTATTCATCTGTTTTTTTATGGTGACAGTGAGAGTATTTGTGGCCAAGACACAACAATTGGACTAAATTTGAAGTAATATGTCTGGTAAATTGGTTCACAAACTTCGGATAGTTAAATGTCCGAAATGCCGGCAACTTCTTCAAGAGCCTCAAGGATATGATGTATACAAATGTGGTGGATGTGGAACTGATCTTCAAGGTGAAGTTTCTATTTGATTTTTGTTTTGTATACTTTTCAAATTTTACTCTGTTGCAAAATTGTGATGTTTATGGCTATTACACTTATTGAACTGTTGCATTTGACATTGATTAACTGTATGTTTTTTATAAGCAAAATATATTAAAAGAAGTATTCCAATTTCCAACCCAATACAATTGACCGAGTCTAAGTCCGACATCACATTAAGAGACAACTACCCGTCTTCATGTAGAAGACTACCATGATCATACTAAAGAAAAACCAATCCACCATAAAATTACAACGGAATTACAACGAGAAAAATAACTGGTCACCCAAAAAAGCAAGATTGCAATTAGCTCTTCAACGATCAATTATAGGAGCGGCATCAATTTTAGACCTTCCACTAGATTTCTGAGTGATGACAGCAGCTTCCAATGGTCTTACCAAATTGTTCAAAATACTTCATGGATTCTTTTTTATTTTCCAAGCAAATCCTCCAACAAAGCCTTGGTGAATATTGTGTCATCAAACTGTACTGGCTCTTCACCTTTCTGTTATGGGTGTGGACGGTTCCAACCTACGACAGATCATCATTTGCTCCATGCATCGTAACAGCACCAACAATGGACTACAATGTTACCTTGCATACTTGCATGCTTGTCACTCAGAATAGAGTATATTTGCCAAATAAGCCTGATGTTCCAACTTCCAGTTCCTACCCGCCTCTAGTCCACATTACAATACACGCACAACAGGATTACCTAAGGCACCATGCCACAACCTTCTATTAGATACCTCCAAAACGCTAAAGCCCCGACCAAGCTTCTATACCAGTTCTAGACAGTGAATTAGACTGTTTTGATGTCCTTTATGTGTTTCTAATTAGGAATAGCTACGGCACTTGTTCATCTTCCTTTGATTTTCTACCTTTATGACCCTTCTTTCTACATGTTTCCAAAGAACCGATATAAAACTGAATGCAAACTCTTGAAGAGTTTGTTACAACATTTGGTTTATATAAGGGCTGCAGTGATAGCTGTCACTGCCAGCTAGCCTAACTAATGCTAAACATACCAAATATAAACTAACAGCAGTATATTCACTCTATTAGGTTGCATACACCGATCAATAGCGCGACCACCTATTACCAATGTTATGTCCCTATGCCATCCGAGCACGTCCAGCACAGTAGACCATCTTTTCCTTACATTTATTATAGCACAATATAGTGAAATTAGAAATGGCCCTTTGTGCATTGCTTAGAATAGTCCAAGGCATTCCCTGCTTTATACAAAGTCCACAAGATTTCAGGCAGACAATTTTGTAGCATATTATATATTTCTCCTTCTTCAGCTTTTTCCTTCGAATTAATTCCCCGAACTTCAAGAAGTCAATGCAGCTGTCCGTCTCCAATGGTCCTTCAATTCCAATCCAAGTCCAGAATTACACTCAAAAAACATATGACACAATTCTACTCCCCTGAAGCAAAAACACAACTGCTCTCGTGCTCTACATCGATCAACCCTCTGCGTGATAGCGCTTCCCTAGTTGCTAACTTCTCATGCATCAGTCGCCATGCAAACGCTCGAACTTTTGAAGGAACAGCACTGCTCCAAACTTTAGACATTGCACGAGTTGACTCAACACATGTTGGAGACATACTATTACTCTGCTGAATAGCCTTGTACCCGAAACATAGATTATAACCGCCAGCTTACACACCCCTAACTTTTAAGCATTGGTTAATTGTATAAAGTGGTTATTTTATTCTACTGTGAAATTTTCCAAACCAAACTGATGTTTTCTGGTATAGTTTTATTTTTCATTCGTTCTCCCTGCTTTATTGATATAAATGACTTATGTACACTTTATAAAATATAAACAAATTAGTGCGGTTTAACCCTTTTGTCCAACTACATTTGCATGTGAATTTCAATGAGTATCCAAGTTTTCAAATAAGGATATTGAGTGTATTATGTATATCTAGCTCTTGGTTCCGAGGACTGATATCCTTTTCATTTCTTTTCATACAGCTAAGAAACAAAGTATGGCTGTGAAGTCAGATTCCAGTATACAAATCGAGGCAGCTCCTGGAAACTCACTGCATCTAGTTTCTGACAGTAAACAGCGTAGCGATAAAAAGCGTCGGTTTCCTCTTCGGAAAGATAGTTTGAAGGCTAAGGAAACTGCTTCTTCTAGAGAATGTCATATGAATGGGAACAGTGAGTACAATGGTGGTCAGCTAGTACCGTTCAAATTCACAGATGAAGAAGAACTAGAAGGTGAGTTGGATATCCCGAAACTGTCACTTAGAAGGCATGGAGTTTCCAAAAAAGTCGGTTCTGTTAAAACCACTCATTGTGAGATTGAGGAGATAAGTAATGGGGATTTTTCATTAGAAAGACCAAAAGAAAAGTCTATTTCTTCATCTGATGAAGATGAAAGTAATGACAAATCAGCTCCGGTAGGGGATATCCCAAAAATGGAAATTGCTGAAATTAATTTAGAAAAGTTGTCGCCAGAGGAAGCAGCAGGTGCAGAATTGATTTCAAAATCAGATGAAGCAAATGTCAATATAGAGAAGTCAGTTACAGAAGATGCAAACCCTGAAGTGAAAGTTATTGCAAGTGATTTAGGAGGAGCAGAAGGGGATTTGAACGTATGTGCTTTGGATGCCGACAATGAAAAATCAGCTATAGAGGATGCAAAATCAGAAGTGGAAACTGCAGAAGCTACTACTACAAAAAATCCAAGCATTGAGAATGTGGATACATTAGATACCACGGAACAAAGTGATCATAGTTCAGAACTTAGTGATGTTCATGGAAAAGAAAAACTTGCTGAATCCCCAACGACCCAAAGCTCTAATGCTTATGATGATGGTCTCTCTCCTCACGATGGAATCAATGGGCGGATCCCTATCCAACATCTAGATTCTTTGAAGAATACTTACACTGTGGATGAAGGAAGAATCAGAAAGGGTAAAGGTCCTGCTAATGGTGATTTTGGAACACGGTATCAATCAGATGTCCCAGAGGAAAAGAATCACATGGTGAAAGACAACGGAAGGGATAAAAACAAAGTGTTAGAAAATACAAGTCATGGTGATTCACATTTCATGAAAACCAAGAGAGATCACGAGTTTCCATCGAGAATACCTTTCCGTCGAAATGGTTACCAATCACACGATGAAAGTGGTAGGCCGTCAAATGGAATGCATGATGAGAGTTCAAGCTTTCTTTCGCGTGACCCCCGTGAGGAAACTGACCAGGAGAAGGTGAAACTGTTGGGAATGATTTATAAGTTGCAGGTTCAACTCAACAAGACTCGCTATGATAGTGAGAAATCAAATGGAAGAATGGCCACTGGTGTATCTTACCAGGAGAATCATAATTCTGCATACAGACGCCATAGCCATGTCCTTCATGGGGGAAGGTTTTCTCATGCTCTTGATCACTCTAGGTGTAACGGAAGATGTAATTGTGAAATCACATCGCGTCAAAGGCATAAATACTCGCGGATACCTTATTCGGCTGAAGCAACAAGTTGGGCATACTGTGTTGACCATCCTTGTCACCATTGTTGTTCCCATGTCTCAGCAGATCTGTCTCCACGTGTTCATTTCCAACATGAAGATTTACACAGGTGTTGTCGAGCACACGATTGTTGCTCTTCAGGTCCACAATACTTCACATCCTCTAAACTCCCATTATATAGCAGTGACACAAACTCTGATGATCTGAGATATAGGGCTACTGTAGCGAGGAAATATTTAAGGGAGAAACAGAACTTGGCTAAGCGACATCACAGGCCAGTAGCAGGTGGAGCTCCGTTTGTCACTTGTCCTAAATGTTTTAAACTGCTTCAGTTACCTGCAGATTTTCTTTATAAAAAGGCATGTCATCAACTGAAATGTGGCGGATGTTCAGAGGTACTCAAGTTTTCACTCAAAGATGGAACTCATGTAGTACCTTTTTCATCGGTTACTACAACAGGTCTTCCGTCTCGTGAGCTTCACCACGAAAGCGAGGTGATTAGTGGCGGCAAGCTACCATCAAAAACTCATGTCAACCATCACCATTATTCACCTGCAAAACCCATCTCATATTATGATGATTATGGACTTTCTTTCTCTCAAAGCTTCTCCTCAGAAGTAGATCCTGCTTTTCTTACACAACAAATTGATCCCTTGCACAGCAGTGAATATGTTAACCCGGGTGTCTCTCCTAGCTCAACATTTAAGGCAAAGATCATTGCTTCAAGATATTTTAGTTCAATTGCAGCTCCAACGGAGACAGATCAATCAACAGAACTTTCCTCCAACATGTCTGAACCTAGGAAATTGTCACCAGAAAAGGCGGCAAGGCCACCACGCAAAAGTACTCTGCATAAACTGATGGGTTATTCTACACCAAGTAAAGTGATAAAAGGGACTCCTTGTTGAAGGCAAAGGAACTCATAGACTCATAATCAATTTAGAAAATCATCCATGTAAAGAAAGTGTCAATATTATTTCATTTTATTTATGTACATACCAAATTACCAGTTTTGGAACAGGTGGTGTATAAATAATTCCATTAGATTTTTTCCATAACATTTAATGCGTGTTTTGCACATTATTTCAGAAATTTTAGTTAATGTTTATAAATAACAACTTTCTTATGTCTCTTGTATTAGTACAAGTGTTATCGAACCTTGTTCAATATTTAGCTAAAATAAAATGCCCATTGAAACTTTCAAAATAGAATTTTGGGTAATACTCATTAGCACTAAAAAAAGTTATCTGTTAACTAAATTTCTTCTCATTGGTACACATCATTAATTCCCAAAAATACAAAAAAAAAAAAAACTTATAGAATTATAGGTTGAGTCCTCTATAATTTGACATGTTAATGCAAACTGGATTCTTTAATGTTCAATCAAATACTCCTCCGTACATGGATACAGTTCAAGAATATATTTTACAGAGTTTTGGTTGAACTATGTGAGCCAACAAAATGATCATCATTATCTGAATCGGATTCTTCATCTTCTGGTTCAAAAGGTCTCATCCTGTTTGTATTGGCTTCCAATGGAGGCAACCCATCATCATCACTCGCGTCCGACTCATTCTCTTGTTGCGCGACAACTCTTTCATTTAGATCATCTTTAAAAATCTCAGGCCTATACATAAAACATCATTTTAAAAAACTACTATCTGATACCATGTGGATCCCATTAGATACAAAACTAGAATATGAACAAGGTATGTAAAGTGAAATATGTAAGAAATGAAGTTGTTAACAAGAGCACACCATTCTGAAGATTTCTTTAATGCGCGGAGTTGATCATAGAAAAGAACTTGAGAAACAATACACCCAACCTTACTTCCCGATTCAAGAGCCTCTTTCTTTCCGCTCTCATCAACTACAACAAAATTTCCTGAAAATTGAGAAAAAAATCAACTATAATCATCAATGATAACACAAAAATCATTAGTTCACAATGCACAAGAAGTTGGTAGTTAAGTAAAAAACGAACCTCGTTTAATCCACATGCTTTTCTGGAATTTAGCCGGAAATAGAGCTAGTGATTTCTCTCCAGTTGCATCCATAACCTTGAAAGAAATCGTAGTGGAACAATACATTACAATTATGATTAAGAAACTGAAAAAGAATATTATAAAAAAATAAATAAATAAAATTTGTAAAACCTCAATAAGATTGGAGCCTCGAAGAGAGACTACTTGCATGATGCATTGGCCGTCTCCGAGAGTTACATGTTTTTCCTCTGATGCTCTTTTCAAATTCTTCCTTCCTCCTTTCATGGCCACAAAATATTGATGTGTTGTTTGAGGATTTAACACAGTAACGAAACTCTGCGATGGATGTGAAGTTGGTTGAATCTGGAGAGAGAATGAAAGCAGAAGGAGAAGAAATGGTGAAGAATATATGAAAAAACGGAGTAGGAACAAACGGCGTGGTTGACTTGCGGCGGCTAGGTTTAACGAAGAGGAAGAAATCAGACTCTGCAAAGTGAGTTTTTTTTAACAAAGAAAACCTTTTCTTTTTCAATACAAATTTCAATATTCAAAATTAATTTTCTTTTTTAATGAATTTAAAGTATATACTAAATAATTACGATATAAATTTCTAGCTGTATACAAATTTTATTTCAATTATTTAATTGAATGAATGTGATTTTAAAATTATAAATTTTAAAATCGTATTTTTATCATAAAAAATAATTAATGTTATAATTTTTAGTAGGGTGGACAAATTTTAACAGACCGATTCAAACCAACAGATTCATTGTAATTTTTGTGTAAACGGTTCGGAGTGGATCGGGTGTCTGGTTGATTCAGTTGCTTAATTTGGATAGTATAGGGTTGACTCGGTCGGGCTCGAATGATTATTTAGATCCGTTAGAAATTAAACCCGACCAAACTCAACTAATATTAAAAAAAAGTTATTATTTTATATGGATCCATTTTAAAAATGAAGTTCTGTTATAATATTATCATTTTATAATCTAATAATAATAATAATGACATCGTTTTTTCATAAGAATAAAAAAATTGCAATACAAAACTTTGATTGTTATTAAAGTATGATATTAAATGATATTGAAAATATTATTAGGTAATAATAATTTTTTTCAATAATAAAAATATAATCTTACTTTTATGTTATTCTAAAATTTTAATAATTTTTTTTAAATTAAAAAAATAAATGTTATTGAATTTTATAAGAAACAATTTGTGTGGATTTAGTTTAATAAATATTAAACAATTTGTGTGGCCTTTAAAGTGAAAGTGCGGTTTGCGTCGAATTTAAGTTTTTGATTCGATATTGACACAAACCAATTGATTGTCCATCCCTAATTTTTAGTACTATTTCAATCATTTAATTGTTTTACCTCAATCAACTAGGTACCTTAACCAAATCCAAATATTTTCAAACAAAAACAAAATCTAAGAAACCGATAATTGTGGAACAGCACGTGCGTGGTGGAGTATTAATTATAGCTAGACTGGTGTCGGGTTTTTGTTGTTGTTTGATTTGGTTCGGATTTGATGAAATTTAAGTTGATGATTGGAATTCACGTGTGCTTCTTGTATCATTCTATTAAGATAATTGAAACATTTCACTAGATCGTATGGGATTAGAAATTTCAAACTTTATAGTAGGGGTGTTTGCAATACGGTTTAAATGGTTTTGACGCAAAAAAAATAATCCAAACTGCTAGAGAAAAAATGTGTGGTTTGGTATGGTTCAATTAACTCTTAGAAATAAAACTGAATCAACCCAAATCAAAACAATACGGTTTGGTTCGGTTCGGTTTGTTCGGTTTTTTTCAAAAAAATTATTGAGTCATGCATACAAAAATAGATAACAACTTAACTTTCTATTTAGTTATTCATACACTACCAAATAACAATAAAACTCATCATATTTGGACTACAAGTTCCCATTTAATGTGTAAAAATCATATTAGACAAAAGTGGAATAATAAACATAAAACAATAGCATAAAACAATATCAAAAATATTATATTGAAACAAAAAATAGAGGAGATGAGAGATTAGTGAGATAAAAAAGAAAGATCAAAAGAGAGGAGAGATTAGAGAAGAAGAGGTGCGATAAAAAGGAAATTGAAATAGAGAACAACAGTATAAAAATGAGAAGGTGAAAGAGAAAGAATATTAGAAAGTAGATATTAGAGAAGAAGATGCTAGATGTATTTGAGGAAGAAGACGATATACTGCAAGGGGAGATTTGAAAAGGCTGAAAATGAAACCTTAAGTGTGGGGAAGAAAAAATCGTTTGTAATCGTAAAGCTAAGCCATAATAGGTTTACGTTTGGGTTGGATGTGAGTTAAATTAAATTTGGGTTGTAACATAATGCGGTTTCATTCGATTTGGTTCGGTTTGCAAAATATAAACCGCAAACCGAACTGAATCGTACGGTTTTGTTAAAATATGAATCAAACACATCCAAACCAAATACAATTTTTTGCAATTTTTCGATTTGATTTAATTTAATTTAATGTTTTCTGTTGGGGTGGTTCGGTTCTGAACACCCTTATTTATCACCATTACATGTATAAGTATTAGAATTGTGAAAAAATGTTAACAATGTGTCCCTAAGAAATTTGCTTATGGAACATTAAACAAGCTGCTACTTCTAGTATATTGGTGGCTTAAATTTACATAAGTATCTCATATTGTACTCCCAGGAAGTTTGGCTTTAGGTTTCAAGTTTTCCTAAAATTGAGTGTGGGATTTCCTTTAAAATAATTTCCCATTCCAAAATGCTTCATTTTTGATGATGTTTTGTGAATGATCCTTTAGTTGTGTTCTTAATAAAAACACCATTTGAATAATTTTCCTGATACTCATCAGGTGAGATCGCAAATGTATGGAAGTATGTTTGTCACTTGTGTGTTATCAATGTAGTTTCTTTCTGTTTTTTAGATACCTTCCCATTTATTATGGTGTCCTTCATATAGCCTGTGTTTGAAACCTCACGGCTATAATGAGTCGTCTCTTTGTTTCTCATGCTTAAAATCTTGAGATAACGTCCTCCGTCGCTATAACTGTTGTCAATCATGTTCTATAACGGCTCCTTCATAAATTTCGTAACTTTCATGCGACCCTGGGACTGCCTCTAAAACGTTACATTGGGCTATCAACTCGGAAATCCAGCGTCTACCAACGAACAAGCTACATAGACACGGCTCCGGGATCCTGACGTCTGTCCTCTACCAGAGAAAGATATTTGGGGGTCCTGCACGACCATGACACACGAGCGTTAACCCAAATTTTGGTTAAGATCATTCATGCACTTCCGGTTTCACTATTTATCCTAAGATAGAAATTTTGGGATGTACATAAGTCCCCCGAACATAAAGCCTGAAAGGATAAAGTGTTCTGACAAAGAGTCCCAGAATACACCCCGTTCCTAGAGATTACGTCCTAACCCGACCTTGATCCATCCAAAGATCGCCCATAGACCCCGGCTCAATGGTGTATTTGATTAATAATGTTTGTGAATATTTTACAAGATTTCTTCTCTCTCTTCGCCATAATGACTTTTTTGGGGGAAACCAATGCCATTATGACCCTGAAACGTTTCAACTTCACCTAGTCGTTGTTGAAACCTAATTAGATAAAACCTCAAATCTTCTTTCCTTGTTCCTCATTCCTGAACTTTTATCCTTTCCTCGAAATTGCTCTTGAAGTCATACGCCTTTACTAATTGATTTGCAAATCACTTCAGGTATTATTATTATTATTATTATTATTATTATTATTATTATTATACCTTACTTAATTTTTACTTTTTTAGAATGTTTATAATACGTAAATGTGACGATATGGGAAACGTATTGATTCCTCGAAATGGCCAAGAGAGCAAAGAGCTTTGGGATTCATGCATGAAAGCATGCAAATACCACTTGGGGAAAATTGAATTTGATCAAATTATTAAGGAAGTTTACGGCGATATTTTTTCATCTTTTGGTGAAAGTAATTCAGAGTCTTCATCATCAGGTTCTGTAGAAATAGTGATGGAGATGACTAGATCCTCTATTGACCAAGAAGTTTTAAGCCATGACCATAGCATAATCGATGTCAAATACATTTCCAAAATTTGATCTGAGAAGAAGATCTCTTCCACCGGTAACGAAGAAGACGTCATACTAGAACCATGTATTCAAGGTGATCGGGTCTGTATGACTCAACCACGAGGAGTATCAGATGAGTACTTCTACTTTTACGCCGTGGTGATTGAGGATTTCAAACTCTTTATCCCTTTCACCAATTTTGAATCCGATCTTATAAAAACCCTAAATATTGTACCATCTCAACTTCTCCCCCATAGTTGGGGTTTTATTAAGGCTTTTGAGATTGTGTGTGAGGTTGTGGGTATAACTCCCACCTTAGGTTTGTTTTTCTCCTTCTTTGAGCTTAAAGGAGTCGACAAGGGAGGATGGGTCTCCCTTAACGAACTCCCAGGAAAAAATTTCTCCAAATTTATTTTCCTTCTTTTTTATCATATACCTTCCCATTTGTTATTATGTCATTTATATAGCCTGTGTTTTAAACATATGGGCCATAATGATCCACCTCTTCGTTTCTCATGCTTAAATGCTTGAGATAACAATCGTCGTCGCCATAACTGTTATCAATCATGTTCTATGACGGCTCATCCATAAATTTCATAACCTCCATGTGACTCTAGGACTGCCTCTAGACTGTTACATTGGGCTATCAGCTCAAAAAATTTGGCGTCTACCAAGGAGCAGACTACATAGACACGACTCTGGGATCCTGACGTTCGGCCTCTACCAGAGGAAGATATTTGAGGTCATGCACGACCATGGCACAAAGGCGTCAACCCAACTTTTGGTTAAGATCATTTTTGCACTTCCGGTTTCACCGTATCAGCTAAGATAGAAATTCCAGAATTTACAAGTTGCTTAGTAATTTGTAAGTAGTTGATGCTTAAGATCATAGGTTTGGATCTTACATATGAGTATAGTTTTTGTAATATTTTCTTGATGCTTCGAAGGATTCAATTTTTAGTAATCATGTATGGATTGAGGAATAAGAATTTAGTGGGAAGGTTGCAGTAATCACTTACGTGTAAATTTATTGAGTCATTCTTATTTTCAATTGTATCATCATCATGGGTACAAGACCATCTACAATGGTTTCAACACTCAACACCCACTTTTTCAACTCCCAACACTCCACATCATTTTCTCTTTCTTCCACCTAATAACTCAACACCCATTCAACTTTTACCCTCTCCAATGGTTTTTCACTCAACACCCTACCCCACCACTTTTTATTTTCATATTCTTATTTAAATTTTATTTTTATTTTTATGATTACATAAAATTACAATTATCGATTAAAATTAAATTAAAATAATAAATACTTAATAATTTATTTTTTAATTTTTTGTAATAAAAACAAAATTTATTTAAATAATTGGATACGATACAAATCATCTTAAATTAATTTAAAATACAACACACAATTAATGTAATTAGTACGTTACAAATAATTTAAAATGCAATACAACACACAAGTAACGTAATTAGTACGATACAAATAATTTAAAATGCAATACAACACACAAATAATTCAATCACGGAACATTCCAAACTTTGTCCATATGTGCTTCACTAGATCGGCTTGCAATTCTTGATGAACATTTGGATCACGGAACTCTGATCTAGCACGCACATGATTTGCAAAAGCGGGTAACACCTCGGTCGAGTATGGTTGTGGTGCACTAGATCCACTTTCCCCAGATTGCTCAAAATCGGTCCAACGTTGAGAATATGAATCTCGTTCATCCTCAACAATCATATTATGTAATATGATGCATGACCTCATGATGATACCCAAATCAGCTATGTCCCACAAGCGAGCTGGTTCACGGATGATTTTAAATCGAGCTTGGAGCACTCCAAATGCACGTTCGATGTCCTTCCGACATCCCTCCTGAAATTTTGCAAATAATTTGTCGGGTTCACTTTGAGGAAGTCTAATCGATTTGACGAAAGTTGGATAAGAAGGGAGATACCATCAGCTAGATAGTATGCCATATTATATGGACGTTGATTCACAAAGAAATTCACACTTGGAGCCTTTCCCTGTTCCACGTCATCAAACACTGGTGACCGGTCTAGAACGTTTATATCGTTCAACGTTCCCGGACATCCAAAAAAGGCATGCCAGATCCATAGGTCATGAGATGCAACTGCTTCAAGAATAACTGTGGTGGTTCCCTTATCCCCTCTAGTAAATTGTCCTTCCCATGCTTTAGGACAATTTTTCCACTCCCAGTGCATGCAGTCAATACTCCCAATCATCCCTGGGAACCCCCGCATTTCACTAACATGCAGTATTCTTTGCAGGTCATCTTGGGTTGGTGCTCTCAGATACTTTTGCTCGTACAAGCGTATGATTCCTTTACAGAATCTACTTAAGCACTCCAATGCTGTAGTACCTCCTATTTTGATGTACTCATCAACCGCATCTGCTGCCACACCATATGCTAACATTCGCATTGCTGTGGTACATTTTGCTAAGGGTGATATACCTTCTTTATTGGCTGCATCGACTCGCTGGGTGAAGTAGTTATCACTACTTGAAAGGTCCCCAACGATTCGAAACATTGCAACGTCATATGTAGGCTCATTGGCAAAGTAGTCGTCAATTAGTCTTTGGTTTGCCGCTGTATGATCTCTATTGAGATATTTTCTACTACGAGGTGCATTATCTTCCGATATTTTGTTTCTACGCTCTCTAAATCGATTGACTATATAATTTTCTTCAATTTCACGATTTTGATTGTAGGCTGCGATATCAAAACGATATTGTGATGGATCCATTTTTTTGTGATATTGGAGGTAGATTGGATGGGATTTGGGATATTGGTACATAAATGGATGTATGAGTCCCTATATATAAATGGATGTGGGTGGTGGACCACTGACGGATTCGAAATAATTTATTGTATAGAGTTAATTATCAGATAAGGAATAGATTCGAATTGGGTGGTGGACCACTGACAGATTCGAAATAATTTATTGTATAGAGTTAATTAACAGATAAGGAATAGATTCGAATTGGGTGGTGGACCACTGACGGATTCGAAATAATTTATTGTATAGAGTTAATTATCAGATAAGGAATAGATTCGAATTGGGTGGTGGACCACTGACGGATTCGAAATAATTTATTGTATAGAGTTAATTATCAGATAAGGAATAGATTCGACAATAATTAAAGCAAACACTACACTGACATATTGAAACAACAATAACTAAAGCAAACAATACACTGGCATATTGAAACAACAATAATTAAAGCAAACAATACACTGGCATATTAAAACAACAATAATTAAAGCAAACACTACACTGACAAATACTTCATTGAAATTAATTATCAAACAATTCTACCTCCAACTTTTTCAACAGCTGGTTCTTCCGGTCATCTAGATGCTCTTCGGAAGTTAGCTTTAGATACATCGTCATTTTCTTGGTTTTAGTCTTTTCCAAGGCTATATTGTTAGCCTGTTGTTGCATCAAGGCTATGTTGTCCAATCGTTCAAGCTCTTTCGTCTTGAATTCTTTGTATTCAGCCCATTCTTTGTCCACCACCTCCGAGGCATATTCCTTGCTTTTCTTTTTACCCTTTTTTTTAGCTGCCTCCCTTCCTATAGGACGAGCACTGGATTCTACAGTGTTTGAGCCACATGCATCACTCTCGCGAGATCTCTTAGATCCACTACTTCCTGAGTCAATATTTCCTCCTACTTGACTACCATAACGTGGTTGATCACGGAGAGCGTGCCATTCTTCCATTAAAGTGAATCTAACATTCTTCCCACATGCATATAATTCCTGCGCTTTTGCCAAAACATCATTCTCCGACCAACCACTTCCTTGCATACGCTTAGCGCCATCATAAGCGCCAATCCATTTACCCAACACTTTGTTCATATAATTAAAACGGTTTCGGCATGCAGGTCCATCACGCGGAGGATCGAATGAGCAATGCTCATTACAATACTCAGCAAATTTACCCCAATATGTTTCACCTTTCTGGTTTCTCCCGACAACACTGCTTGTTCCAAATTTAATCCACCCACTAATTAGCACCAAATTTTGTTCAGTGTTCCATGCTGGTTGCTGAGTTTTCCTGCTCTTAGGAGTTGAATCCTCTGAATTTGGACCGACTTCATTAGAAACTATCATGCCACCAATAGTTAGTTGTGTTGAAAACTCGGAAATTCAGGTACACCACCACTTGGAAAATTTGCATTCGCCATTGTCACATAACCATTAAACGGGGGTGTTTGAGATGGATTTCTCGGCATAGATCCATAATATGGTTGAAAGTTTGGAACAGAGGATGACTGGTTGAAATTTGGTGGAAAACCAAAATTAGGTATGTTTTGAGGATGTTGGTTGGAAAATTGATTTGGATTTTGATAATAGTTGGGATTTTGATAATTGTTGGGATTTTGAAAATTGTTGAGATTTTGGTTAAATGGAGAATTAGCAGAATTTTGAGTGTTAAAATGATTATTGGGATCCATTTCACTAAAAAAAGACACTTAACTTCAAAATAAACACTAATAGAAAGATAATAATAAGATTAAGATAGTGAAAAACTTGGTTTTTTTTTTCTGTGTCCAAATCAAATGAACCAAGTCTCTATTTATAGAAGAAAAAAAATCATGAATTTTGGTAAAAAAAAAATAATAAAAAAATAATTTGCAACGAAATAATTGAGTCCAAAGTATTAAATGGATAAAAATCTGGTCAGCCAATCACAAACAGCCAAGTGGCATTAATTATCCCTTTTCTCTTTCTCTCTCCGCGTGGGATAAAGCCAACTCTCACTGCCAGCGTGTGAGAGCCACGCGCCTGCTTTGGGCCAATCAGCCACTGCCACGTCAGCCCCTGCGTCAGTTTACATGGTGTTGAGTTTTCTCAACATCTCTCTCCTCCAACACACACTCAACACTACTTTACACTCACCATTGCACATAATTTTCCCATGTTGACTTCAAATAAACCCACCATTGCACATGGTCTAATGTGAAGACTCTTATTTGTGATAGTTGATTACAAATAACCATGATTAACAACAGTAATGATGGTATATTTAAATGCAATGTCAGCTCAAATATTTTTTATCATGTAAATCTCTGGCGAAATAGGACCCGTTATTTGGAAAGATTTAGGTGCAACATCCTTAGTTCCTCACATTGCCTTTATACTTAGCTTTATTCGAATACCTAATGTGGCTAATAGTTTATGTTCAGAAGGTGTTAAAAACTTATAAAATTCTACCTGAGAGAATGTTTCAAATGTGTGTCTGCAAACTATCATCTGAGTTATACTTCAAAAACAAAATATCATCATTCTTTATCCTAGGAGCAAAACACAAAGGGATGATCATGTCTTGTTCGTTCATATAGTCTCGATTGACTCTTCTCTTCCTTTAAGCAAAGGAAAGAAGGGGTCCTTTAAGCAAACAAAAGAAGGGGGTGGTGAAACTCGACTAACAGCACCATGTTACAACATTGTTAGCTAAGGAAAATCGTGTTTTCTGAGAATGCAATAGATCACGAGTCAGAACTTTATGACTGGATTTTACACCAAGAAAGCAAGGGTCTATACAAAAACTGCAATTCTGTCTACTGACTAAGTAACTTAGTCTACCGAACCATTTTAATATCGTCGGATAGGTAAGAGCCATTAAATACTGCAGTGACTAACCACTAAAACCTGAGAAAAACATTGGTGCAATTATATAACAAATAAACAAATTGTAAAATAACAACAAACTACAGATACGCTAAAACTCCAAGTTAAAAAGAATAAAAAGTACATTTGCCTAGACAATTTCTAAATGTAACAGTCTAATCAGAAAGCTATGGTGCTGCGGTAGGGCACCGCAATGACATCACACCTTAATTTAACAGCTCTTGTGAGACTCACCAGTCACCACTGTACTAACAAAACTTCCAACGGTTGTTGCAGTTAACACAAGTGACATACGTTGTCATAGGTTCATCAGCACTACGAGTCTGCATTTGGTAATAGGTGGTTTTCCTTTGACCACACCTACCACACTTAAATTGATCAGTAGTAGCTTTTGGTGCACCTCCACGCTCACATTCAAACAAAGCTTTCTTCTCGAGTTTCTCAATCTGCTGCTTCCTTTGTTCACTGGCCATTTCTGCTGAAGTCATGTCGACAAGCCGCTGCGGCTCAACAATTCCGAGCAGAACTTTTCTTCGGAAATCTGGGTTATTCTGATCCTTAAGATTAAACATTAATGACCTGTACTTGACCTTTTGGGCTCCATTTGAAGGACCCCACTTTTCAAATAACAGAGACTCCACTGTAACTGCAACACGAATTGGGTCACGTGCATTTACTTCAACCATCATATCTTCATCTGCCTCTTCAAAAACCTTAGATAAAGCATCTCCGAGAAGTTCCCTTATTTTGTCTCGTGCTGGATCATTAGATTTGATCATTGTCTTCAGCTTTGGGGGAGCAGCAGAGCTGGATGAAATTTTCTTTGCTACAGAAACATGTGTTTCCTCCTTGGCTATCTTTTCCACCTTGACGCTTGAAGAACGATCAGTTTTCTCAATTTTGACATCCACATTTTGTGCCTTTACATTTCCAGAGCTCAGCTTTGATGCACCATTCCCATTAACTTCTTCTACTTTGACACTTTCTCCTTTCTCAACCTTCACCGAAGGACTCTTTTGCAATTTCCCAGCTTTAGCTCTCTCCCCATTTGTTGACTCAACCTTAGAATCTGAGGGCCCAGATTTATTTTTACTTGTTTCCTTGATAATTATGCCTTTCCATATCTCAATTAAATCAACAGCAAAAGCCCGAATTTTCTGCCTGGGGTGCTTGGTGAGACTTTTAAGATGTTTCCCCACCTGAAAGATTATAACAGAAAATAAAAAATCAAAAGAAATCTTCCCATGAAACAGATACAAATTTGATCTTCCCTTGGCACTTTCAATTTCTATGCCCTGACTTACAAACACTATCCTTTTCTAAGTAGTTTTAGACACCTATTTAATTTTCCCTTGAACTTTATGTTCATTTTTACCCATAATATCATTGAAACTGTCAATCTCAGGTAGATTAATAGCTTATATTAATGAGTTCAAAAAATAAAAACAGAGCACCAAAAAACTTTTCAATGTTGATAACGTTCTTCTGTTAAGATTATTAAATTAAAAGCAAACAACCTATTTATCAAGCAAGAATACGGATTACGGACCGTCTACGAAGAAATTGTGGTAACATGAAGGTACATGCTTGTAAGTAAAAGGAGGCACAATCAAGCTCCATAAATGGAGCATAAGCTGAAAAACCGAAATACAGGTAGTGTGACACACGGTAAGGGTATACTGTATTATTAATTCACAATCCATTCACGGAAACAAAATATTCCACATATACAAACCCATCCTACTGAATTTTTAATGTTGGACAAAAAAAGGAAATCCATCAAAGAGAAAAGGAGTTAAGTACAACAAGAAGAAGCTGAAATACCGTTCCAATTAGAAACAAAAAGGAGCGAGGGAAGCAAGAAGAGATGAATGAATGAGTTTAATTAACAGAGTGATTGGAATGAATATAAAAGATTTGATTTAATAATTTGAAAATCAAATCATGAGTTTGGAATCAATGTTGTTAAACGCGAGATCCTCTCATGTTCGCTGAGGAGGAACATGTACATTGAGTCATATTAGATCACAACACATATAACTATAATCATCCTCGTTTTGTCACCACCACCACCACCTCTCAACTAAAATTCAATTAAAAATACATACGGAAGCCGCAATACTATAGAATACTATTCAAGAGGAAATAAGTATAAAACTATAAATAGTCTTTTTGCATCTTGGAAAGATATATTGAGAGAAAAAAATAGCAGTGTTTCAACAGAGTTAAGATATGTCAAATGATGACACGCCCAAGTACTAACAAGCCCATGGCTTAATGAAGACCATTAAGAACTAGGACAACGAGGCTGGAGTAGTTAGTTAACTAGATGGAGCTAGTTGGATAGATAAATAAATAGGGGGATCTGAGATTAAGGATGTTGCTTAAAATTGTTAGCATTATATAAACAGAGCAGTGGCTCATTTGTATAAGGAAACTGTGGGAAGAAAGTTCGTTTTCCCATTTCAATCTATCAGCAAAGCTATTCACTTACATTCCCCAAATTCCTAACAAAAACCCATGCAAGAGCATCAAGACTCATATGAAGGTAAACATCAACTCAGATCAGGCTAGAACAGCATCACAACTAAGGATATCATATAAGAATAAAACGAGGAATGAAAAGCTGCAACAAACAAGGTTTGCGGTTTCAAGGGTGAGCATCAATTTTTTCCAGGAAAAATGTGTTTTTTACCACTTAAACAGCAGCATGTTTGAACCACAAAAACCATCTGATGCCAGCGACTTACAAGCTAGCTCGATGATCCTGCAACTATCTCACCAAACAAAAGTGGAGTATAATAAGGATCAAAACTCCTATAAAATACCATAGTATCGGGCAACCTTACGAGGGACATTGGAACCTTGACAACCGCATTTGGAATGTTAAAAATGGAACGATAAATCCTATATATAAAATGTATGAGCTGATTCTAGCAAAATATACAATTTTATATTTTGCCTCCCCCATATTCAAACTTGGGACCTTTTCCTGCATAATGAGCTTTCAGCCACCATGCCACATCCAAATATGATATCCGACTTCTGGATCAAATAAACTCAAGTCAAATGACACCAATCCCAAATTTGACGAATCCAAACACAACTAAATGTCAGTTACCACAAATCACATTTATCATATATCATAAAATCCAAATTAGACATCGACAACAACATCTGCGTGGCGACAAAACAAAAAACACAAATCGCTATGCGACATCCACATCATCAGATAATTAAAAGCTTTCAGCCACCATTAGTCAATAAAACCTAAAAGTAAACACCACATATCATTCAAATATACAAATTGATTACTCAATATGCAGAATATAGATTAAATCAAAGAAAATCAGCACTCAAACACTGACTGTCCTAAATTCTCAAAATGGCCAATCTGTATCTTCCTTTCAATTGAACCCTAACCCTAATAACATGCAATACAGCTTAATACAACATTCACCAGTATCCCATGCTTCAAAAATTCACCACATACATAAAACAAAAAGATTTCAAAACGAAACAATTGAAAATAAAAGAAATCAAAATTACAAAATGTCAAGAAAAAAACCTGGGTATTAACGAGAATTTTATAATTGACAGGAAATTTCTTGAGCTGCTCGAGCGCATCAAGGCATCGGCTTTCTTCGTGCGGACTATCTGCGTCGGTAGACGCATCCGCTGCTTTCTTCGCAGCCTCATACAATTCCACCAACTCTTTCTCATTTTCTTTCTCCATCGAACCCAGCCACTTTCTGTTTCACGAAAACGATCGAATTACGTTAAAAATTCAACGGAATACGTAACGAAAAATGATAAATAACGATGAGAATGGAGGAGAAGAGAAGAGTGAGTACTCACCTGAATGGTACTTGTTGTTGCTTTCTGCGGCTGCGGCTGTGCGGGAAGTGAAGCGAAAGAAAAGAAAGGAACAGAAAATAACGAGAGAAGTACATATAAACGGAGGGGGATCATTGTGTAACGAAAAGGATCAGACGGTTAGCGATGCGTGTTGGGTTGTGTTGTGTTGTGTGTGCTAGGTATGGAACTTTCTCGATCCGGTAATTCGGATCATATTTTAATGAATGAAAAATCAATCTTTCCATCTTTTTGCTATTTATTTATATTTATATTTACTATTATTATACATTACTTTACTTAGGGGTGTTCGTGGGTGCGGGTCGATCCACGAACCCGCTAACCCAAACCGAACCAACCCATAAATTATCGAAACCCGTTCATTTATGGGTATACTCAACCCAACCCACAACAATTCATATAGTTTTGGTTCGGGTATCAGGTTTGAATTTTGCAACCCATGAACCCGTTGACCCAACCCATTGATGTCACATTAGTAATTTTTTATTTTTTATTATTATTTTAAATAAAAATATAAATTATTATCTCAGTATTAACCATAATTTTTTTAAAAATGTTTTATTCTCCACCAATAATATTACTAAATAAATGAATTTACGTAATTCTAAGACTAAATTTTGTTTCTTATTTTCTTTTGTATCATTTTCAACTTATGTATTTTATAAAAATAATGTGTCTTGTGAAATTTTATACTATTATCTAGTGTTATGTCATGTTGATAAATATTATTAGATATTATATGATATGCTTCATCCATTTTGTGTGTTAGAAATGAGTATAAATGTATCGAATTGTGTTACAATATTTTTAAATTGAAAAAAATTATTATTATTTTATTTAAAACACAATCCACGAACCCAACCCAACTCAACCCATAAATGCACGGGTTGGTTTTGATAATGAAATTGCGGGTTGGATAGCGAACCCAACCCATTAAAGTTTGAACGGGTTGGGTAACGGTTTAGGTCAAACTCTGTCCAACCCAACCTATTAATGGCTCAGATTTACCTCATATTTTAAACGGGTTG